>NC_054385.1:38485902-38640902 GCF_017654675.1 Xenopus laevis
GCAGGTATAGTAGGGAGAGATGGTGCCTATAGTAGCAGTGGGATAATAGTCTCTGGGAAGGGAGTGTGACTGTGAGATAGCAGGTATAGTAGGGAGAGATGGTGCCTATAGTAGCAGTGGGATAATAGTCTTTGGGAAGGGAGTGTGACTGTGGGATAGCAGGTATAGTAGGGAGAGATGGTGCCTATAGTAGCAGTGGGATAATAGTCTCTGGGAAGGGACTGTGGCTGTGGGATAGCAGGTATAGTAGGGAGAGATGGTGCCTATAGTAGCAGTGGGATAATAGTCTCTGGGAAGGGAGTGTGACTGTGAGATAGCAGGTATAGTAGGGAGAGATGGTGCCTATAGTAGCAGTGGGATAATAGTCTTTGGGAAGGGAGTGTGACTGTGGGATAGCAGGTATAGTAGGGAGAGATGGTGCCTATAGTAACAGTGGGGATAATAGCCTCTGGTAAGGAAGTGTGGCTGTGGGATAGCAGGTATAGTATCGATTTTGCCCACTCCTACACCTTGTGTATTACTCCCTTCCCTTTAGAGACTTCCTCACCTTTTTGTACCTGTATTGATTGTGATGTATGTAACTCCATATGTTCTATGTACTGTATATAATTCATGTGATTTAGTTGTATAATCACATTTACTTTACAGTGCTACGCAATATGTTGGCGCTATATAAATACATGTTAATAATAATAATAGTAGGTAGAGATGGTGCCTATAGTAGCAGTGGGATAATAGTCTCTGGGAATGGACTGTGGCTGTGGACAGCAGGTATAGTAGGTAGAGATGGTGCCTATAGTAGCAGTGGGGATAATAGCCTCTGGGAAGGGACTGTGAGATAGCAGGTATAGTAGGGAGAGATGGTGTCTATAGTAACAGTGAGATAATAGTCTCTGGGAAGGGACTGTGGTTGTGGGATAGCAGGTATAGTAGGGAGAGATGGTATCTACTGTATAGTTACAGTGGGATAATAGTTTCTGGGAAGGGAGTATGGCTGCGGGATAGCAAGTATAGTAGGGATTGATGGTCCCTTTAGTATCAGTGGGTGAAAGCAGGAGCAGGAGAATATTAACATTTTTATCTGTTAATATACAGTATGAGCAGATCTAACAGAGCTGGCATTGTGGTATTAGGGGATTTGAGAACATAACATATACTGTAACAGCCTCAAGCATCAGTAGTGTGTTCAGTAAACCTCAATGTAAGGTAATCAACCCTTACTTGTTTATAGCAGAGATTTAAAATCTGCAACTATACTCTACCTTGCTATGCCTAAATTGCATCTCCCACCAGAGTTAGAGTGGAAGTGGTCCCTGGCAATCAGGGCCTGCAATTCTTAGAAGGATGTTAAAGGCCTACGGGTTGACTATCAAGTCAAGTCAAGTCAAGTGGATTTTATTGTCATTTCAGCCATATACAGTAAATACAGTACATAGTAGAAACGAAATGGCGTTCCTCCAGAACCCCCCGGTGCATGGTGGGCAAAGTGAACATTTCAGTTCCTTATGAATATATTCAGTTCAGTCCTTGGGAGTTGAGATACCTGATGGCTTGTGGAAATAGACTGTTTCGCATTCTGGAAGTCTGCTGTATCTTTTACAGGATGGCAGGAGGGTAAAGAGATCATTTGCAGGGTGGGTGCTATCCCTGCTGGTAGCCTTCTGGAGACAGCGGGTGTGGTACATATCCATAATGGCAGGAAGCGAGACCCCAATGAACTTTTCCGCTGTCCTCACCACCCGCTGCAGGATCTTGCGATCTGATACAGAGCAGTTTCCATACCAGATAGTGATGCAGCTACATAAAATGCTAGAATGGGTGGTGGAAGGTGGGCTTTTTTTCAGCTTTCGCAGAAAGTAGAGACGCTGCTGTGCTTTCTTCACTATAGAGCTGGTGTTAAGGGACCAGGAGAGGTTCTCCGCCAGATGTACCCCAAGGAATTTGGTGCTCTTGACAATTTCCACCGGAGATCCGTCAATGTACAGTGGAGAATGATCCCCATGTGTTCTCCTGAAGTCAACAACCATTTCCTTTGTTTTGTTTGTTTTGTGTGTATCGAGTACACACTGAAAATATTTAACAATTCTTACTAAGAAAAATACATTCTTTGTACTTATATTTCATTTTTCTTTCTCAATGAAGCACTCAAATACAGGGGTGTGTGGCAAATGCCTACTCTGCCCTTAAACCAAGCCTTGCTCCCAGCATAATGGCATAGCCTTCTGCTTGGGGTTCTGCTTCTTTAAAAAAAAACATGGGGGACTTTTGGGCACAATGGGCTGCCTTTATCTGGATTCAGGCTACCGGGTATCCCATGTGCCAATTTAAGTTGGGTGCATCTGCAGTATCACAATATACAAACAAATTCTGTACTGCACTTGCACCTACCCAGGCGATAAATGGGCGCCTGGAACAAGATGGCAGCTGCTTCTGCTGCATAAAAGTACTCTGGGCCATTGATTAAAATAATAGGACATTCCAGCCTAGGTAGGAGGTTAGCAATTAGTCACTTGAGGTGCCCAATAAATTGGTACCTCCCAGTTTCCTTGTCCTTTAATTATAGCTATAGGGTGGCCCACCAAATGCTGCTTGCCTAAGAACCTGCATTTCATACTATTAGTATTCTCACTCGGTTCTTGTAGGATTCCATTGTCTGTACAGTAAATTACAGAGACTGGGATGTGGATAGAGCTGAGAGTAGAAATCTGCCAGCATTTCTCCAAAACTGTGTTGTGTTGAAGATAGAGTAAACATATGGCTGTTTTAAAAGGCATTACATTTTTGAGAAGCATGTTAACCCTTTACCTGTCTCAGGAGAGCAAGGTTGTAGAATCAGATCAGAGGTCAACCTGCAGATATATTGGGGAGAGGGACATAATACATGCAGATTTTTCATATTAGTCTCCAGGATTTCTAGCTAAAGCAACAACAGCCTTTGGTACTGTCACTTTTGCAATAAACAGGTCACTAACCAGCAAAGCAATTGGGCATCTTTAGAATCACACAAGTAAGCCCTTAGAACTCAACTTCTCCCCTTCTACCCTGGGTGAGCCAAGGAGACAAAGGGTGTCTATATAACCTTGGGAGCACGTTATATAAAACCCCCTTATATAATGCTGGCTATACACATGTGAGATATATATCTGGTGAGATTAAAAAAGGGGTCTTTGTCCTAACTGGTCGGCCATGGGGTAGGCGAAAGTGGTCTAATCTAATTGTTCAGCCCTCAGCAATTGTATCACATGGGGATCCCATGAAATGAAATTAATTTGCAGACACTGCAGCCAAGCTATGTGCTTTCATTAAAAGTGCACATGATTGTGAAAAGTTAATGGTTTAGTATGTTATAGAATGGCTAATTCTAAACAACTTTACAACTGACCATGATTTTTTCTTTGTTATAGTTTTAGAATGATTTGCTTTTTTTGTCTGACTCTTTGCAGTTTTCAAATGGGGGTCACTGACCCCATCTAAAAACAAAGGTTCTTTAAGGCTACACTTTTATTGTGTGCAGACCGAGATGGAGATGGAGTGAGCAAGCTGGGAAAGCCAACAGGCAGGGTGCAGGGCCAATGTATTTGCCTTGGGTTCTAATATTACTTGGCCTAGTAATAGAGATGTGTCTTATTTACTTCCTACCGAAAATCATAGAATCCATGGCATCTGCTATCAAGAACCTGACTGCTACTAAAGACTACTCAATTATTTGCTTCATGCACCTCAAAATAATATCCCACCACATTTACACAATAACCCCATGTGTTTTGACACATACAAAGTATGGCAATCAGTTAGGAAGAAACAGAACTTATCACCACACATATCCCCATTCATATCATGGAAAGGAAACAAAAACTTTCCAACGGGTATACGAAATCCAACCCTACTCCAATGGAGAAACAATGGATTACAAAACCTCCACGACATACTAGACAACAACTACTCAATCCCCTCCCACAAAAAACTGGCAGAAAAATTTCCAATCACATCACCACACACATTGTTAAGTTTACAAATCCTTCACTTTGCAACTCATACTACAAAACAATTAACAGATAGAGAGAAAAATAACCCACTCAACCGAATATGGAAAAACAAAGACATGAAACAAAAACCTCACAAATTTACCAGACTATTAGAACTCTAATAAAGATGGAAAACTGAGAGAAGCCCATCTTTATGTGGACCACTGAGGTTCCAAATAGCACAAAACTAGAAATTCTTAAACAACATAGAAACATCATGAAGCTATTCCCAGCAAGTAGATATCAAGAGATGGCCCTCCAAATCCTCCATAACTCATACCTGCTCCCCAAAGGCAGATTTATTACACATCCTATGGTCATGTTCCAAACTACAAACCTTCTGGCAAGAGGTGGTCTGGTATGGTGCGCAGATGGCTGGAAAACCCCTCTAAAGGAAATTAGAATGGCCATTATTCAGAAAAACCACATCATACACCCAATTAACGAAAACGGAAAAAAATCTGGTTGGAAGGTTGGCAGTAGCCGCCTGAAAGACAATATTACAACAGTGGCTAACTCCTGACCCTCCATTCAGTGATTAGCGGGTCGGGTTTCTCCTGACCCGCACCAGACCCTAACCCACCCTCCCTCCCTCCACCCGCGCATGCCCAAGCCCGACTTCCCTTTATAGACATGCGCGCGGAAGCCGGCAGTTGAAGGTGGGGGCAGGAAAAGCAGGAGGAAGAGTTCGACCCACCACCCGCACAGGGGGGTGGGAGGTCGGCCTGAACCCGACCGACCTGCTGGTCCAACGGGTATTGGGTCGGCCCGCACATCCCTACCTCCATCCATTCTACTTGTTAAACAAAAACTCCATCACATCTTCCACATGGACTGGCTGGAAGCAAGAACCAGAAAAGAACATATGGATAACTTACATAACATCCCTCCCACAACAAATCAGACATCTCACTGTCTATACAGACACACTATAATGGTATGACATTGAAACCCTGAAAGAACACCCAATATCCCAATATCTTAGAAACTCACAGCAAGAACCGGAACGTTAGAAGATAAACCGTCCAGGAGTCATCAATAGAGATGTCGCGAACTGTTCGCCGGCGAACTTGTTCGCGCGAACATCGGGTGTTCGCGCTCGCCGGAAGTTCGCGAACGTCGCGCGACGTTCGCCATTTTGGGTTCGCCATTGTTGGCGCTTTTTTTTGCCCTCTCACCCCAGACCAGCAGGTACATGGCAGCCAATCAGGAAGCTCTCCCCTGGACCACTCCCCTTCCCTATAAAAACCGAAGCCCTGCAGCGTTTTTTCACTCTGCCTGTGTGTGCTGAAGAGATAGTGTAGGGAGAGAGCTGCTGCCTGTTAGTGATTTCAGGGACAGTTGAAAGTTTGCTGGCTAGTAATCGTTTTGATACTGCTCTGTTATTGGAGGGACAGAAGTCTGCAGGGGTTTGAGGGACATTTAAGCTTAGGTAGCTTTGCTGGCTAGTAATCTACCTTCTACTGCAGTGCTCTGTATGTAGCTGCAGTGGGCAGCTGTCCTGCTTCTGATCTCATCTGCTGACTGCTGCAATAACAGTAGTCCTTGTAAGGACTGCTTTTATTTATTTTTTTGTTGTTTTACTACTACTACTACTACTACTACTATAAGAGCCCAGTGCTATTAGTCTAGCAGTGTTGGGGAGTGGGACTGGTGTGCTAATCTGCTGCTCCTAGTAGTTCAGCAGCACCAACTTTAATTTTTTTTTTTAATATTCATTTTTTTTTTATTTTACTTTTTTTATTTTACTACCGCTGTAGTAGTGTATAAGTTGACCTTTTAGGCATTATTTGCCCTGTAGGCATTATTTGCACACTGTTTTCTTCAACCCGCCATCGAGCTGTGTGACCTTGTTCACATTCTGTCTAAATATCCATAATATTACCGTCTCCAGAAAAAACACCGGAGTCACTTTTTTCAAGCAGCCATAATATATTTTACGTAATCCGTATCCACCGCTGTAGTAGTGTATACGTTGGCCTTGTAGGCATTATTTGCACACTGTTTTCTTCAACCCGCCATCGAGCTGTGTGACCTTGTTCCCATTCTGTCTAAATATCCATAATATTACCGTCTCCAGAAAAAACACCGGAGTCACTTTTTTCAAGCAGCATTCATATATTTTACGTAATCCGTATCCACCGCTGTAGTAGTGTATACGTTGGCCTTGTAGGCATTATTTGCACACTGTTTTCTTCAACCCGCCATCGAGCTGTGTGACCTTGTTCCCATTCTGTCTAAATATCCATAATATTACCGTCTCCAGAAAAAACACCGGAGTCACTTTTTTCAAGCAGCATTCATATATTTTACGTAATCCGTATCCACCGCTGTAGTAGTGTATACGTTGGCCTTGTAGGCATTATTTGCACACTGTTTTCTTCAACCCGCCATCGAGCTGTGTGACCTTGTTCCCATTCTGTCTAAATATCCATAATATTACCGTCTCCAGAAAAAACACCGGAGTCACTTTTTTCAAGCAGCATTCATATATTTTACGTAATCCGTATCCACCGCTGTAGTAGTGTATACGTTGGCCTTGTAGGCATTATTTGCACAGTGTTTTCTTCAACCCGCCATCGAGCTGTGTGAGCTTGTTCACATTTTGTCTAAATATTGATAATATTATCGTCTCTAGAAAAACCACTTGAGTTACTTTTTTTCAAGCAGCATTCATATATTTTACGTAATCCGTATCCACCGCTGTAGTAGTGTATACGTTGACCTTGTAGGCATTATTTGCACACTGTTTTCTTCAACCCGCCATCGAGCTGTGTGACCTTGTTCCCATTCTGTCTAAATATCCATAATATTACCGTCTCCAGAAAAAACACCGGAGTCACTTTTTTCAAGCAGCATTCATATATTTTACGTAATCCGTATCCACCGCTGTAGTAGTGTATACGTTGGCCTTGTAGGCATTATTTGCACACTGTTTTCTTCAACCCGCCATCGAGCTGTGTGAACTTGTTCCCATTCTGTCTAAATATCCATAATATTACCGTCTCCAGAAAAAACACCGGAGTCACTTTTTTCAAGCAGCATTCATATATTTTACGTAATCCGTATCCACCGCTGTAGTAGTGTATACGTTGGCCTTGTAGGCATTATTTGCACACTGTTTTCTTCAACCCGCCATCGAGCTGTGTGACCTTGTTCCCATTCTGTCTAAAATATCCATAATATTACCGTCTCCAGAAAAAACACCGGAGTCACTTTTTTCAAGCAGCATTCATATATTTTACGTAATCCGTATCCACCGCTGTAGTAGTGTATACGTTGGCCTTGTAGGCATTATTTGCACAGTGTTTTCTTCAACCCGCCATCGAGCTGTGTGAGCTTGTTCACATTTTGTCTAAATATTGATAATATTATCGTCTCTAGAAAAACCACTTGAGTTACTTTTTTTCAAGCAGCATTCATATATTTTACGTAATCCGTATCCACCGCTGTAGTAGTGTATACGTTGACCTTGTAGGCATTATTTGCACACTGTTTTCTTCAACCCGCCATCGAGCTGTGTGAGCTTGTTCACATTTTGTCTAAATATTGATAATATTATCGTCTCTAGAAAAACCACTTGAGTTACTTTTTTTCAAGCAGCATTCATATATTTTACGTAATCCGTATCCACCGCTGTAGTAGTGTATACGTTGACTTTGTAGGCATTATTTGCACAGTGTTTTCTTCAACCCGCCATCTAGCTGTGTGTATTATCGTTTCCAGAAAAACCAACTGAGTTTTTGTTGTTGTTGTTGTTTTTTTAAAAATAATGCCAGGCAAAGGCAGGCCGCCACGCAGAGGCCGTGCTAGGGGCCGTGCTGCTATGCAATCCTGTGGCCCTAGCAAATTGCCCAGTTTTAAAAAGCCAATGACCCTGAACTCCCAAAATGCTGAAGAGGTAGTTGACTGGCTTACACAGCACACCCCATCCTCTACCGTTTCTAACTTTACCACAACATCCTCCTCATCCTCCACTGCTATGGCCACCCCACGTAACACTTCCTCCACCACCGGTGCCCCTTCTTCACTGGGGTCAGAGGAGTTATTTTCCAATGAGTTTCTTGAACTGAGTAATGCGCAACCATTATTGCCAGAAGAAGATGAAGGAGATGAGGACCTTACACCAGATTTAATTCTGGCAGAGAACACGATAGAGATGGACATAATGAGTGATGAGGAGGAGGTCCCCGCTGCTGCTTCCTTCTGTGATGTGTCAGAAGAAATTGATGCATCTGAGGAGAATGATGATGAGGAGATTGATGTTTTGTGGGTGCCTAGTAGAAGAGAGCAAGAGGAGGGTAGTTCAGATGGAGAGACGGAGAGTCAGAGAGGCAGTAGGAGAATAAGACTTAGAAGAAGCAGGGAGGACAGCCCGCAGGGATCAGCAGGGCAACAACATGTATCGGCACCTGTGTTCAGCCGGCCAACGCACCCGCCATTGCCGCCAATACCGCCAACTCCGCCAACTTCTACTGTTACCGCCAGATCGCACACTTCCAAAAAGTCAGCAGTGTGGGATTTTTTTAATGTGTGTGCCTCTGACAAAAGCATTGTAATTTGCAATGAGTGCAGTCAGAAACTGAGCCTTGGTAAGCCCAACAGCCACATAGGTACAACTTCTATGCGAAGGCACATGAGCGGCAAGCACAAAGCACTTTGGGAGCAACACCTCAAAGGCAACAGGCAAACTAAAAGCCACACTCCTTCTGGTCCAGCATCTTACTGCTCTACCTCTGCTCTCCTTGACCCGTCTGAACCACCCTCCACTCCGCCTTCCACCTTAACCACCTGTTCCCATTCCCAGTCATCTGCCACCAGCCAAGTTTCTGTGAAGGCCATGTTTGAGCGTAAGAAGCCAATGTCTGACTGTCACCCCCTTGCCCGGCGTCTGACAGCTGGCTTGTCTGCACTCTTAGCCCGCCAGCTTTTACCATACCAGCTGGTGGACTCTGAGGCCTTCCGCAAATTTGTAGCAATTGGGACACCGCAGTGGAAGGTACCCAGCCGCAATTTTTTTTCTAAAAAGGGAATACCACACCTGTACCAACATGTGCAGAGCCAAGTTACCGCATCTCTGTCACTTAGTGTTGGGCCAAAGGTCCATATGACTACTGACGCATGGTCCTCCAAGCATGGTCAGGGCAGGTATGTCACCTACACTGCCCACTGGGTGAACTTGGTAATGGCTGGGAAGCAGGGAATGGGTAGCTCAACAACAACAGTGGAGTTGGTGTCACCGCCACGGATTGCACGCGGTTCTGCCACCACCTCTACTCCTCCATCGCTCTCTACCTCGTCTTCTTCTTCTTCTTACTCTGCTGCTGGGTCCTCCTTCTCCTCCTCCACACCTGTGCACCCCCAGCTCCCCCTAGGCTATTCGACGTGCCAGGTACGCCGTTGTCACGCTGTCTTGGGGATGACGTGCCTGGAAAGCAAAAACCATACCGGATCTGTACTCCTGTCATCTCTGCAGTCACAGGCCGATCGGTGGCTGACCCCACACCAACTGCAGATCGGAAAAGTGGTGTGTGACAATGGAAGCAATCTGTTGGCAGCGTTGAGACTAGGCAATTTAACACATGTGCCCTGCATGGCACATGTGTTAAATTTAATAGTCCAACGTTTTGTCTCCAAGTACCCAGGATTCCAGGACGTTCTCACCCAGTCCAGAAAGGTGTCGGCCCATTTCAGACGTTCCTACACAGCCATGGCACGCCTTGCTGACATTCAGCAGCGCTACAACATGCCAGTCAGGCGTTTGATTTCTGACAGCCAGACTCGCTGGAATTCAACGCTCCTTATGTTGGAACGTCTGCTGCAACAACAAAGGGCCGTCAACGAGTACCTTTTTGAACTGGGTGGTAGGACTGGATCTGCACAGCTGGGGATTTTTTTCCCCCGTTACTGGGTGCTTATGCGCGATGCCTGCAGGCTCATGCGACCTTTTGAAGAGGTGACAAATATGGTCAGTCGCACCGAAGGCACCATCAGCGACCTAATACCCTTCGCTTTCTTCCTGGAGCGTGCCGTGCGACGAGTGACAGATGAGGCTGTAGACCAGCGTGACGAGGAGCTGGAAGCGCACGATTTCTGGTCGGAATCACCAGAACGAACCCAGGCACCTGCTGCAACGCAGGGAGAGGTGCCAGAAGTGGAGTCAGAGGAGGAAGGTGGCTTTGTGGAGGAGGAGGAGGAGGACCAACAGGAGCAGGCTTCCCAGGGGGCTAGTGGTGACCTTTTGGGGACCCCTGGTCTTGTACGTGGCTGGGGGGAGGAGACCGTGGATGATGCAGTCCTTGATAATGAGGAAGCGGAGATGGATAGCTCTGCATCCAACCTTGTGAGAATGGGGTCTTTCATGCTGTCATGCCTGTTGAAGGACCCCCGTATCAAGAGGCTTAAGGAGAAGGACCTGTACTGGGTCGCAACGCTACTAGACCCTCGGTACAAGCATAAAGTGTCAGAAATGTTACCAACATACCACAAGTCCGAAAAGATGCGGCATTTACAAACCAGCCTGCAAAACATGTTGTACAATGCTTTTAAGGGTGATGTCACTTCAGGAACTCATCAACATTCCAGGGGCAGAGGTGCCAGTAATCCTGCCACGAGCACACCTGCAAGGACAAAGCCCTTTGGCCAGTCTGTAACGTCAGACATGCAAATGTTTTTCTGTCCAAGGCAGCGCCACAACCCTTCTGGATCCACCCTCAAAGAACGCCTCGACCGGCAGGTAGCGGACTACCTGGCATTAACTGCAGATATCGACACTCTGAGGAGCGATGAACCCCTGGACTACTGGGTGCGCAGGCTTGATCTGTGGCCAGAGCTGTCACAATTTGCCATGAACCTCTTGTCTTGCCCAGCCTCAAGTGTGCTCTCAGAAAGGACCTTCAGTGCAGCAGGAGGGATTGTAACTGAGAAGAGAACTCGCCTAGGTCACAAAAGTGTCGATTACCTGACCTTTATTAAAATGAATGAGGGGTGGATCTCGGAGGGTTACTGCACGCCGGAAGACTTGTTCTGACTTCTATGCAGCTGTCCTTCTCTTCAAGCCTCATGACTCCACACACAGCTGTCCTTTAGCGTCCTCCTCCTCCCTCCGCCACCGTTACAAACTAGGGTGCAAACCCTACTGGTTTAATTTTTTCTGGCCTCTGTGCTTCAGTGGCTGCAACCAAAAAAACTGGGCAAACAATGTCTACAAGGTCAACGTATGGCAAAAAATGACTATTTTCAGCATTTATATGGCATATTTTTTCTGGCAACTGTGCTTCAGTGGCTGCATCCAAAAAAATGCATATTTTCTGCATTTATATGGCATAATTTTTCTGGCCTCTGTGCTTCAGTGGCTGCAACCAAAAAAATGCATATTTTCTGCATTTATATGGCATAATTTTTCTGGCCTCTGTGCTTCAGTGGCTGCAACCAAAAAAATTTATATTTTCAGCATTTATATGGCATAATTTTTCTGGCAACTGTGCTTCAGTGGCTGCGTCCAAAAAAACTGGGCAAACAATGTCTACAAGGTCAACGTATGGCGAAAAATGACTATTTTCAGCATTTATATGGCATATTTTTTCTGGCAACTGTGCTTCAGTGGCTGCGTCCAAAAAAACTGGGCAAACAATGCCTACAAGGTCAACGTATGGCAGTTGTTTAAAGAGAACAGTAGATTACTAGCCAGCAAAGCTACCTAAGCTAAAATGTCCCTCAAATCCCTGCAGACTTCTGTCCCTCCAATACAGAGCAGTATCAAGCAGATTACTAGCCAGCAAACTTACTATCATCTGTCCCTGAAATCACTAACAGCTCTCCCCCTACACTATCTCTTCCAAGCACACACAGGCAGATTTTTCAGATACATTTTTGCCCTTGATCCCCCTCTGGCATGCCACTGTCCAGGTCGTTGCACCCTTTAAACAACTTTAAAATCATTTTTCTGGCCAGAAATGTCTTTTCTAGATGTTAAAGTTCGCCTTCCCATTGAAGTCTATGGGGTTCGCGAACCGTTCGCGAACCGCTCGCGTTTTTGCGCAAGTTCGCGAATATGTTCGCGAACTTTTTTTCCGACGTTCGCTACATCCCTAGTCATCAAACCAACAGATTATTAGCCTCTCACTTTTAAGCATTATCATAGGGTCATATACCAGGTATCAAAAGAGCTGAACATTAGAAATGTTATTATATAATGTTGATGCAACTATTATGTACATTACAACTACATTATAACTACAAATAAAAACATTTTACAAAAAAAAAGCATTTTACAAAAAAAACAGGAAATTGACTGCTAAGAGATAGAGGGACACTTGTTGGTGGGTAGGTTTTATTGGCACATACAAACTATGTAAAGTGTTTGGTTTTTAAGATACCGACAATATTTTGAAGCTGCATACTTAAATATATTTACTTCTAACTTGGTCCAGTCAAAGCACTCTGGTCACAGACAAGGTGAGAGGTCCTCATTCAGATCACCAATCATTTTCTTTAACAGACTGGAGAGACAAGAAGAGCTCTATGGCAATTTTATGATTCTGCTGAGTGTCTTATTCTGCTTCACTATTGTTGTGTCCATAAATCATTAGGTAGAGAGATTGTGGAATATTAGTTTTTTATTATTAATTTTAGTTGTCAGTGGTTTGACCCTGATAACAGCAGTAGCTGACCACTCACTACCTAAGTTAGTGTGGGGAGTATAGCCGGTTGTACAAATTAAAACTAAAAGTCACCATAAGGGCAGGGCTGTATTTACCAAAAAAATGACAATGCAAGCTAAATATTTCAGTGGAACAAAATCAGCTCCTATGAAAGAGAGAGGTCATAGTTATTGGATTATTGAATTAGTATTTCTTTCTGTACATAGGCTTGGAGTTGGGAGTTTGTATAAAATATCAATATCTTTTGCACATTCCTGCCCTCTAGTGTCTATCAGGCACATTGCATAACATGTGAGCAACAAGTCGCATGGTCTCACTCCAAAACTCTTTATTCTATTCTATTAGTAGCATAAGTGCAGGGCAGTTATCGCTTCTGGGCCACACTATCGAGCAACATTACCTCTTTTGCAGTTGCATTGCCAGAGCAAGTAATATGGCAGCTCCATCTGATGTGTATAAATGCAACTGAACAGAAAATACAGTACGGTATACAAATATTGTTGTAGCAAAAAGAAAGATTTCCTCATCTGATAAACAGCAGATTTCAGTAAGGCTGTGGGGATGCTTTGGCCTCACACATATACTAGTGTCAGGTCATTGTGACTGCCAAGACTCATAGCACGTGGCATTTTCTCTGCCAGGACAGAGAAGGCCCAAACCTGGCCCGGCAGGCATTTTTTGGCTGGACAATACTAATTGTAAATACATTGTGTGCCACAAGCTTTAGTAGTCAGGCTGAGCTCATTCATTATTTTGAGAACATTTCTGTGGCTTTTGCTCCAGGCATGTATAATATGGCCCTTCTATATGTATTACAGTACAGCAAACTAGGCCTGAATAGTTCCCAAATTTTGGACAGCATTCTGACCAATAAAACCAGCATGTCAATAAGGTGCTGATGAAAGATCAATGTCTTGGAGAAGCTGTGGAGTCTGGCTGTTACACACTATAACTCAAATTTTGCTTGTGGCAACAAAGCTTGACCAGCTCAAAAGAAACCCCAGCACTGTAGACCTGTAGGGAGCCCAAAACAAAAATTGTGCATGACTTTTCTTGCCTGCCAATTCAGCTTCTGCAAACACAGCACCTTTTTTGTTTTGTTTATTGTAACATAGTAACATAGTAAGTAAGGTTGAAAAAAGAAACATGTCCATCAAGTTCAACCTTTTTTTTTTTAAAACTACCTGCCAGTTGATCCAGAGGAAGGCAAAAAAAACCCATCTGAAGCCACTCCAATTTGCCTTAGAGGCGGAACCACTTTTCTTCTAATCGGAATGGGTGACCTTGTGTCAGCTGGAAAGACCTACTGGTAAATAAAGCATTAGAGAGATTATTATATGATCCCCTTATATATTTATACATAGTCATCATATCACCCCTTAAGCGCCTCTTCAACAGCGTGAACATCCCCAATTTGGCCAGTCTTTCCTCATAGCTAAGATTTTCCATACCTTTTACCAGCTTAGTTGCCCTTCTCTGTACCCTCTCTAATACAATAATGTCCTGTTTGAGTGATGGAGACCAAAACCGTACAGCATATTCTAGATGGGGCCTAGCACAAACCCATCATTTTCTAAATTACTCAAGATTATTTCATAAATATCATTCTCTCACTATTCCTTACCGTTTTATTCTCTCCTTTTTTCTATAACCCTCTCTGATGCCTCCACCTTCTTTATCTGTTTAACACTTCTCTATTCCTCTCCTTTTATCTTCTATATATTTTATCTCTGCATTTTATTTGCATGTAGACGTGGAGAGGAGCAAAAAAGTTCCGGGATTCAAAACTAAAGTGAAGGGATGGCATCCATGTGCACCCCTCCCCAATTTCAGCACTGAGTCTAAACCATTTTTGCTGACAAACAACTGCTGTGTTCCGGCGGAGAGCCCAAGTATTGATGTTTAGCATATTGAGATTCATTGGAAGGGTCCTTTCTTAAAGGGCACCTGTTGAGTAAAAATGTTATCCCCAACCAAAGGTGCCGATTGGGGATTACAGTATTTTTTTTTTTTAAAATGCCCCTCGCCAGTGATACGATACCCGCACCGGAGGGAGCTCCCTCTGCTAGCAGCCATGTCCAGTCACTGGCATGCACATAACGCACGTGACATCACGCGTGTGTGCATAAAGGGCAATTCGTGGCATTTTCATTATGCGAATGCGAGTGACCGGACATGGTTGCTTACAGCGGGAGCTCCCTGCCAGTGTGGGTAGCGTAGCACTGGCAGGGAGCATTTTTTTTTTTGAGTTGTTTTTATTAGTTTTCAAAGCATGTTATATGTTTCTTGGACAACACATGTGTCCAATTAATGATGCACAATGGTAATTGCTGTTAAAGAAACATGCATTCAGTATAGGATATGAGAAATTAGAAAATGGAGAAGGGCCATTTTTTTTTAAAAAAATTGACTTATCCCCAACCGGAATGCGGGCTCTATTAGCCTGCACCTTTGGTTGGGGATAATATTTTTACCCAACAGGTGCCCTTTAAACAGGGTTGTCAAAATTCCCTCTCCTGGTGATAGTTGCTTCCCATTTGTGAGGTCAGATTCTGCCATGAGCCTATGTACATGAAGCAGAGAAGTGCCTGAACGTGGGCATCCAGCCTGCCTTAGAATGGATATTGACATACTACTTGGTGTATTTTGTCACTTCTCTTCCAGTACTGTATGAGTGGAGATTAATGTGTAGCAAGTGATAGATTTTGACTCCCTTGCTGTTTTCAAAGCATGAGCTTTCTCTAAAGCGATGGATGTCACGAAACGTATTAAAAAATCCGAACTGAAAAAGCACAAGTGGGAAAAATCGCTAAAAAAAACCTGCGACTTTTGAGTAGTGTTGAACAAAAGCCAGCATCAAAAATACCTGAAAACCACGAATCAAAGAAAGATCTTCCAGTTGTAAAAGGGACACCTGCCGTTGACTTCTACATCATTTTGACAGGTTTTAGCTGAAGTATTTTCTGATTCAGAATTATCGCTGTTTTTTCCTGCGACTTTTTGTTGTAAAAAAAGCCTGTCCTGAAACGATTGCGGCTTAAAAAATCAGCTACTTGTCACAAGTAATAAATGCATGTACGTGATTGATTACTACTACGCACAATATAACGGACTAGAAAATAGAACAACAAAGAAAAACAGAAATCTGTCAAAATTCTGCTGAGCTACTTCTCAAACTGTGTCTCGTGCTAGATTTATTTCCCTGGGATACCTACCTCTGACTCTGGACAAGTCACTAAACTGCAGCTGTCCCAGAATGCTCAGTGTACCTGTACCTTGACTGATCTAATTCAGTGGTTATTGGACATTTTCTGTTCCCTTTTGGAGGTCCAACCTTTGATCAGCACCTTCTTAGCTCATAACAAGGTTACAGATATAAGAAACTTGTGTGAAGTTGCCTTTAGGCTGGGCCCCCTTCTATTGCTCCAGGGCACCAAGGAGAAGCCAACCTTTAGAGTTTGGAAACCAATGGGGCAGTATAATCATAGACATACCTACTGCATCATACAGTAATTGTACATATACCTTTTACACCTACAGAACCATTCATTTTTTGCCTGGTTTATCATTTCTTTCTTTAAAAAAATAATCTATTCCAGCAGGTGTCACCAGAAACTTCATCGGTTATAAATGGACCCTTTTCTTTATCCTTTAAGGGGTTGTTCATCTTTCAATTGACTTTTAGTATGATGTAGAGTGATGAAATTGGTTTTGTTTTTGTGGTTTTTAAGTAATTTAGCTTTTTAGTCAGAAGCTCTCCAGTTTGCAATTTCAGCAATCTGGTTGCTTAGATCCAAATTACCCTAGCAACCATGCATTGATTTGGATGAGAGACTTGAATATGAATAGAGGTCTGAATAGGAAGAAGAGTAATTGTAGCAATAACAATACATTTGCAGCCTTACAGAGCATTTGTTTTTTTTTAGATGGGGTCATATGAAAGCCGGAAGGAAGAAAAAAGGCAAATAATGAAAATAAGAACACAAGAGTGAGTCAAAAAGGTATATGTAATAGCTGTGACCTGCAGGTTAGTATTGCTTTACCAAACTGATAGATCTTGCAATGTCTGTGAGCTCCAAGCTAACCAGTTCAGATCAAAGTAGAGTATACGCAAATTAAGACTTCACTTTTAATAACTCCATTAAAATCCATATATACACGCTACCAATTCCAAATACAAACAAATTCAGTCCTCCTTACACCGGGAAGTAGTGTGGGACCATGTCCCTAAAAAACATAGGCATGTGGTGGTATTTGTTTATTGATAAATTTTAAATTGAAAAGTAGCCATGAAGTATTGCGGCTGAAATCTTTCCTAGTCCCTGTCTACGTCGGGAACGAGTGGGAGCTGGTCCCCCACCGTCCACCTATGCCGCCCTACGCGTTTCGCTGATTGCTCGACTTCCTCAGGGGCATAAGTGCTGGGTGCGCGTCTCCTCCATTTTCATTTTAATGGAGTTATTAAAAGTGAAGTCTTAATTTGCGTATACTCTACTTTGATCTGAACTGGTTAGCTTGGAGCTCACAGACATTGCATGATCCATGTGTAACGATTTCAGTGAAACTTACATTTTTGTGTATGAAATAATGAAAAAAAAAAAAAAAATGAAGACCAACTGAATTAGCAATTCTATAACATACTAAAAGTTAACTTAAAGGAGGACCACCCCTTTGAAATATTGATCCTTTCGTAAGCACAGAACAGGCATCAAACTATACACAACCCATGTTGTATGTCTATGAAGATTCTCATTTATCCAAGTCATGATAGTGGAACTGAAGAAGCCACTCGGATGAGTGGTGAAATGTTTTCAAGAAAATTGTCCAGCTGCTTTTGACTTAATTGTACTAGATACTGTATATCATTTTATATGGTGGCCTGGGGATACACACAAAAAGGGCTAAATACAATACTTGAATCTATTTCCGTTTATTCACCAAGTGTTGGCACTCCACAGTTCAGCACCCACAAACCATACATTTCCATACTCAAAGAAATAAGTGAGCAGCAGCATCTGAAATGCTTTATGGGTGTTACATGCAGTTACACGAATGTGTAAAACACTGTTTGAACTGACACAAATATTTTTTTTCACAGATTGACCAAGATAGTCTATTTATGACCCTTAGGGACCCCACCCACTTTAGGCTAGCAGAGTTATTGAACTCACCCCTCTCTTTGTCCCCATGCATTCTAGGACTTCTGCATTCTAAGTTCTGCTGCACTCTATGGTTCGGATTCTCTGGAAATCAGAGGGTCTTCCAGTCCACTTCAACATGAAACAAAGCAAGGGAAGAGTTGAATGACTTCTAGCCTAAAATGATCTGAGAATCCAAGCCATACTATAAGAGATTGACGGTTTCCTTTCAATCTGAGAAATCATGCATTTGTGTAAATTTAATTACATACTAATATAATTTTTTTTGGAATTCAGTGTTTATGCACTTTTTTTTTGACATAAGCCTAACTGAATGAATAAAAAAAAAAAAAATGTTAATGTTAATTGAATTTCAACTGGACTACATATCTCTATCAGAGAAATGTACTTAAAGGGGAACTCCACAAAAACATAACAAGCTTTTTGAAAAGTAAACAGAATTTCAAGCAACTTTGCAATATACATCAATTAAAAAATATGCAGACTTTTCCAGATTATTATTAGTTTCTGACAGTTCCCTGAGCCTAGCCCCCTGCTCTCTCCTGCTGATCTGTCTGACTACTTTGTTGAGCTGGTTGACTACTGTTACTTTGTATCAGCAGCCATCGGTCCTCAGCCTGGAACCTCCAAACACCACAATTCCCTGCACATGTGATTTCAATGCAATGCATTGTGGGTTATGTAGTTCCTGCATGCTGTCTGTAAGATGTGGAGTTTGTTGCAATTGTTACAATTTGTAACATCAGTGTTTAGTTCCTCCTTCCCTGCCAGGATTTCAAATGATGCAGAAAGAGAAGAACAGTTAAACAGCTGGATTTCAGCATAGAAAATGGAATTTAGTCATACTTTTTGAAGAAACAGGTAACTGTGATGGGTATATTAGGGGTTTCTGTGTTATGTGGGTCTCTTTATCAAATTTTGGTTTGAAAGCAGGAGTTCCCCTTTAAAGGGGTTGTTCACCTTTGAGCATGATATTCTGAGCTATTTTGCAATTTATGGTTTTTGAGTTATTTAGCTTTTTATTCAGCAGCTCTTCAATTAGCATTTTAAGCAATCCAGTAGCTAGGGTCCAAAGTACCCTAGCAACCATGCACTGATTTGAATAAGAGAGTGAAACATGAATAGGATTGGGCCTGAATAGAAAGACGATTAATAAAAATTAGCAACAACAATACATTTGTAGCCTTACAGAGCATTTGCTTTTTAGAAGGGGTCAGCGATGCCCTTCTGCAAAGAGTCAAAAGAAAAAGGCAACTAACTATAAAAATAAATAATGAAAGTTAATTGAAAAGTTGCTTAGAACTGGCCATTCCATAACATACTAAAAGTTAAAGCCGAACCACCCCTTTAAAGCTGGGCATACACTTTTGGACTAAATCAAGTTCATCTGATCATTTGGACCCTAGGATCATAATGGGGTTGTTCAGAGACCTGTACAGAGAGGAAGGCAGCAACATGTCTATGTGTTTCACACCTGCCAAGCTATTGGTCGGATTTTCATCAACGTATAGGACTGCAGCTTTTATCAGTCTCAGTAGGGCCAGCTTCAAACTACATGGAGGAATGTCCTGCTGCAGTTGAGCTGTGTCACTGCTGATAAAACGGAGAATTGTGTTTCTTCGGTTTAAAACATTTAGTCCAATTACAGGTTAGCAGCCATCTTTGAACATATATTGAAACAGGCGCAAGGCCCTCTCTCATAAACCCCTTTCCAGCAAAGCTGCAAGCAATGTATATGTAAATTGATAATAAGTATTGAAAAACGTGTTCATAATGTCCATACGTGCACATTTTTGTCTTGTTGAACTTGTCAAGTAAGAACTGTGCATTGGTGGTGGGATATGGTGGGGGGGGGACAAAGCTTCTACAAAAAGCTATACGTTTTAAACAGTGATTTTTTTTTTTTTATTCAACAAGCATAGACATTTGTTATATTTCACAAGATAAATATCCCGAATTTAACTGAATCAGCAAATTGCTACAGTATGTCACCGATGAGCCTTCCGACATACAGAATGAGATTCTTTGTTTATTTACACAAAGACCTATGGCGAGCCGGCAGAGAGTGACATAGAGAGAGAGAGAGAGTGTGTGAGATAGAGTGTGAGAGAAAGAAAAAAACAAAGACCTACGGCAGAGTCAGAGATAGAGAGTGAAAGGGAGCTAGCACACAGGCAGATTCGGGGAGATTTAGTCGCCTGGCGACTAGTCACCTCTTCTGCGGGGCGACAATCTCACAAAACTGCCTTCCCCCAGCTATAATGCGAAAACGCCAGCGCCAATGCACTCGCGGCGATTCGATTTCAGAAGTTGCCTCACGAATCTGCCCGTGTGCTTGAACCCCAAGAGTGTGAGAGAAAGAGCAAAAGACCTACGGGGGGGGGGGGGGGGGGGAGATAGAGAGAGATTGTGTGTATATGCTGCCATTGGTTACAAACTTTATTTTACAGATTTGCCACCTCTGCACCCTTTCAGTGCTGGAAGGAAGAGCAGATCCCCTTCAGGAAAAAGTTGGACTTGCCCACTTTTGTGATATAGGATGAACCTTGAAGCAAGGCAGAACACCAAGCCACCGAACACCACATATACATTGTTTGCTAGCGTACAAAGCCTCAGTCTCTTAAAAAAACAAAAAACTGAAATCCCTTTAAGGTTTCGTCCAGCAGGGGACCCAGACTGGGGTTGGGACTCTATTTTAATAAGCCCACGCTGTGTATCGATACTCAAAGTGAAGCTTAACATGTAGACACACTGGAAGATTACGTTGGGTATGTATCTTACCATAATTACATTTTAACTAAATATAGAAATGGAGGGGGGATCATTAGAGGGGTTAAATGCCAACCTTAAAACATTTAGACTTAAAAAAGAAAAAAAAAACCTTTTTCCACATGATTCAAATCTACATTTGCAGGATGAACCCATGGGTCACAATTTGACAGATATAATGCTCCAAATGCCTTGGATGTGAAGGTGCTGCTTGCACTGAAAGCATTATGGGTAACACAAAAATTACACTTAGTCTGCAGCCAATAACTAATAAGTGCAACGCTTTTAGTCTTCAGTCAATTCTGATCTGAGTTTATTCAGCTTCTTGTACTTTTAAGGGCACAAAGGACTTTTTCTTGCTTATGTTGAATTGTGAGTGTATGTCACGGTGGGGTTGGGGGCGTAGAGCTACATGAATACACAAGGAAATGAATATATAAAACAGTGAATATCTGTGCATATTTACAGTTCTGTGCTAGGATATATGGCCACAGAACACCGTTGAAGTAAACACTTTCATTCCAAAAAAAAAAAAAAACACTGATGCGGGGAGAAATACACATAAAATCGTATACATGTACATTTAAAGCAGCTCTTGCGACTAGAAACAGTTTACTTAAAAGAAAACTTGGGTGAGGGATGCAAACATCGATCCAGGCGGCAAGTTCATGTCCTCGTATCATTCCAGCACTGAAAGTTAAAAACTGCTGGGGGGAAACAATTGTCCTTGCTTAATACATGTTCAGGTGGTGGAGGAATACATGTCCTTAGACAGGCCATTCACTTGTTTGGTGAACTGTCACACATTTCATTAACACAATTGAATGCAGAAGGAAAATGAAATATGTGTAATCAAACAGGACAACTCACTCCAAGCCAAAAACCTAATTTAAAGCACCACTCAAAAAGTGGTCATAAAAAGCATATCCCCCCCCCCGTCTCTACTCCACGACCCTTCCCAGGCTCTGGAAACGCCAGAGGCGTAACTAAGAGTTTATATTAAAGGATTTACACAATGCTCTCTCTGTTGCCTGCAACCAGGACTGCTCGGCGACAGATGGGACAGGTAGAATTTTCGGACAACCAGCGGTCAATACAGTGGATGTGGTACTCGTGGGAACAAGGCAGTTTGCGCAGCTTGTTCCCTTCTGTATATTCTGTTATGCACACGCTACAGGTTTTCAGGGCATCATTTTCACCATAATTTCGGGTGGACAGGTTGTCGATTTGCTCTTTGGTGAGTCCTCTTGGCTGATCATCATCATCCTCATTAAGCAGGAAAAACTGGGCCAGACTAAGAAAAGGTAGAGATCCGCTTTCTTCCAAAGTGACACCACCTCTGCTATTGCGACCCTCCCTCCTGGTTGCAGATGTTGCAACATTGCTGCCTTCATCACTTTCCACTGGAGCAACAGGTTCTGCAGGCTCAGCAATAGGAGCTCTGACCTCTGCGCTTGGGTTGTTTTGTACTTCACCAGGAACTGCTGCAGGAGGAGATACTGCTGTGGGGTTGTTAGGATCAGCGTCGTTATCATTGTACATGAAGTAGCTGAGTTCCCCAAAGCCAGTCATTATTTGCCTCAGCATTGTCTGGATGGCTACAGATGTGGTCTCACTGAGCCCAGTGTTCAGGATTCTTCGGATTGGAATTCGGATGGTACTTACATAGGTTCTAACCCCGGCACGTTCAGACCGCGAGAAAGTGCGACGAAATCCTCCTCTCTCGCTCTCATATGTGACAGTGTTGTTGGGAGTCTGAGAGCGTGAACGTGTCCGGTTAGCTATGCTGTCTCTCTGCCTGTAATCACCTGGGCGCACGCGCCTTACTTGCAGATCTAGCACAATGGTGGGAGGCCTCTGCCCGGTACCTGTAGTCTCTGCATTACTGGGGGAGTCTGTCTGAGGAGTTTGGGAAGAGCTTCTTGACTCGGGGTTTGACAGATGAACAGTGCTTTGGCTCTGACCTTCAGTCCCAAGAGCTTGTTGTCTGGCTGTAATATGCTGTCTAGTTCTAGAACTACCCTCTGTTTCATTTGATGAAGAGCTGTGCACTTGAGAACTAACATGGTGCCTAGTCCTAGAGCTACCCTCTGCTTCTTCTGTATTGGAAGCATCAACAGTCTGTGATGAACTATGCTGAGCCCTTCGAATAGGTGGATCAACAGTTTGATATAGAGGGGATCTGCTTCTATCGGTTCTAGCTCGCGTCCTGCGCTGATCCGGACTCCTGCTTCTGGCCCTCCTTTGCCCCCTCTGTATTGGAGCTTCCTCTACTGTCACCTCTACTGGTGCTGGCCTTGTGGCAACAGGTACAGATTCAGGTACAGGTACAGATTCAGGTACAGGTACAGATTCAGGTTCAGCTATTGATTCAGGTTCAGCTATTGATTCAGGTTCAGGTACAGATTCAGGTTCAGGTACAGATTCAGGTTCAGGTACAGATTCAGGTTCAGGTACAGATTCAGGTTCAGGTACAGATTCAGGTTCAGGTACAGATTCAGGTTCAGGTACAGATTCAGGTTCAGGTACAGATTCAGGTTCAGGTACAGATTCAGGTACAGGTACAGATGCAGCTACAGATTCAGGTTCAGCTACCGATTCAGGTTCAGCTACCGATACAGGTTCAGCTACCGATACAGGTTCAGCTACCGATACAGGTTCATCTACAGATTCAGGTTCACGTATAGATTCAGGTACAGTTTCAGGTTCAGGTACATTCTCAGCCTCACCCTGACTACTCACTTCCATATCCTCAGGCCCAGGCATTTCAGCCGATTGGTCAAGCGAAGGCATGCTTGCGGTGCCAGAAGTACGATTCACATTGATTTCCAAACTAAACCTGAAATCCCCACTGTTTGGATTTGTCCTGCTCACTGCCCTCCAGGACTGATTGCCTCTCTGACCACTTCGTGTTGTGTTCCCAGTCTGTCGCACTGAATTCAGCCAGTCTATTATGGAATCTCCATTGGATGAATCCTCTGCAGGGTCCTCACCTGTGGAGACAGAATCGCCTAAAATAAATTAGATCTGATGTAATGGGATAGTAAAATAAGACAGCTCACAGGAAAGTCTCTCAAGACAAAAGCCTTATAAAACAAAAAGGATAAATTACAATTAACAGTAAAAGTGACACTCGATTCTGGGATGCCTTCTAATGTTAGAAATTTTTGCCAGCTGACAAATTTTTTTTGTAGTCTACTGCTCATGTTTGCCAGTGCAGACTTTCTAAAACAAAGAAGCATTGGCCTTGAGAAAATATACTTAGCAATTATTAATTTGTCACCAACAGTGAATTAGCCTCTCCTTGTGCTTTAAAGAGTAATGGTTAGTAATGGTTAGCCTAAGAAATAATTCCAATAATTTGCTTGTTGGTTAAGCAAAATAATAACTTCCCATACACTAAGGGGGTTATTTATTAAACCCCAAACTTTTTTTTTTTTTTACTATAAAATCGAAATTTTTAGTGAAAAAAAAAAAACATACGAATTTTGTTCCCCGAGGATGGGAAAAAAGTCAGAATCCGAAAATCCGGCATCTCAGAACTGCAGAGGTTGCATATAAGTGAATGTGAGAAGTCGCAAAGATATCTGCGTTGGGTTTTATGCAATAATCCGAAGATTTTTTGGTTTTCGGGCAAAAATCTGGGAGTTTTTGGGTGGAAAATTCGGGAACATGTATTGATGAATAAGAGGAAAAAACCCGTGTCAATTTGGTTGGAGTATTTTTCAGAAAAGAATATGAAATGAGATAAATGCGGACTTTGATAAATAGGCCTTACAATAAGCGATTTAAATTGTGTTTCCTTCAGAATCACATAAAGCAGGCCAACACCAAGAAGGCAAGCGATGCATGATCCCAAAATCTTGTGTATGCAGCCAAAATGATGCCCAGGCAGAAGCTATGCAATTATAGACAGAGGGGGGCAGGGAGGAGGTCAGTGACATGAAGGTGTAAAAATATCTTATCTATATCTATTTCTAAATATAACAGCTTCCTGTTTAATTTGACAAGGGTCAAAATACAGCTATTTACATCTGGGTGACAGGTGCCCTTTAAGTAAAAGCCAGTTTAACCTAATATGATCAATATTTTGGTCATTAAAGGGCACCAATCATAACTAAAAACATATCCTAAGTAAATACCCTATGTGAAAGTTCAAGAAATCTGATTTTTAAAACAGAATTGTTTGTATAATGTAAATCATCAGCTCACTATACCTTCTGCAAGATCTCCCCTATAACCACTGCAGTTCTAGCTGAAGCAGCCATCTTGGATTTCACTGGCTCCTACCTATATCTTCCCAGCCAACTGCAGCTCATGAAATTCCATGTTGCTTATCAACCCTTCTAAGCTATTTTCAAATCAGCCAAACCTGTGTGTTAGCTGCTGTTCAGTAGTGCTGCCACCTGCTGGAAGTTAGTGTGTGCCCTTCATTTGCATAATAACATCACCAGCAGGGGACAAGATAGGGAAATCTCGTGAAACTTTTAGTGGAGGAGTTTACTAAAGCTAGGCATTCTGGGTAGAATACTCAATAAGCAGTGTTACAATCTGAGCATGCTCCTGAAATTTGCATATTATAGTCTCTGTTATAGTCTCAGTATGGCCTCACACAGTGAAAGAGCCCATTTGACAAAGTAAGGGATTTTTTAAAACCTGCAGTTTTTTTCAAAAAACTATATATGTAGTTTGATTAAACGTGTTTATGTTGTACTGGTCAGATTGTTAATACGTTTGATTTTGGCTGTGATAGGTGCCCTTTAAGGAGAACAAGGTTTTACAGTAGTTCAGTAGAAGCTGATCTCTTAGCAGCGCAAAAGAGCCCAATTATACCTCTTGTTTCTTCTGTACTTGGCTGTGGTGGCCCTTCTTTGATTTGCTGAAGCCTTTGCAACAATTCCTCTTTAGTAATTTCCCCTGTAATACACCAGACAAAGGCAGTTTTGAATGAATACTTAATGCATGTCAAGGAAACATAGTGATATGGTAAGCATCTGCAATATTAAACTGGCAGTTCCGTTATCATGAAAGCGGATACAAAGAAAATAAGCTCTGCCTGTAGAACTGCATGAATAGTGCCAAAACTAAACAGTTCTTCCTGCTCCATTTTATTTTACTGCCAAGGTATCTTGATCTTGGTTCCCCAACCAACTGCTACACTCAGACCCCATTAAATGACCAAGGCTGCAGAGTTTTGTACTGAAGGCAAATACGGAATTAACATTTTATGTAAACATTTCATGTAAATGCAAATCATGTAAACATCAAAAACCCAATAGGCTGGTTTTGCTCCCAATAAGGATTAATTATATCTTAGTTGGGATCATGCACAAGATACTGTTTTATTATTGCAGCGAAAAAGGAAACCCTTTTTTTAAAAATGTGGATTATTTGATTATAATGGAGTCTACGGGAGATGGCCTTTCCGTAATCCAGAGCTTTCTGGATATCGGGTTTCCAGATAAGTTTGCGTTACTTTAATGGAAGCAGGGACCCAAGCTCAAATAATAGAAAACGTGTTTCAAACTGCAGCAAATGTTTTCATTGACATTATGACTTTACACAGGGGTTCTCTCCAGGAATTTGCTGAACAGGCATTTATTATTCCACTTCTTCAGTGACCTTCAAATCGCTCCAGCCAATGTTTAGCACCGCACATGATGTTACATTCGCTTTCCTCTGATTGGCCAAAAAATCCCCACGCTGACATTACATTTTGGAGGGAGTTAAGTCTTCCAGTGTCATGATACGTCATCTAAGATGGTGTGCCTCGTTACACATGCAAGGCATTATATATATATATATATATATATATATATATATATATATATATATATATATATATATATATATATATATACACACACACACACACACACACACACACACACACACACATATAATAGACAATGAATATTCTGTAAATTATATCCTTATAAACGGTGCTCAGTGATGTCATCTGTTTAATCTATAATATAAAGTACCCCCTGTTCCAAAATAGGAGGATATTAGAAGTCACCTCAGAGTTCCATGACCTGGCCTTCGGCCTCGTGCTTTTATATGGTCATGGAACTCCTAGGTAACTTAGAATATCCTTATATTTTACAATAGGGGGTACTATATTCATGGACGCAAGCAAAAATCATGCAACTGGCACATAAGGCAGTTCAATATAGTCATTACCTGCCCCAGACTCCCATATGGGGTAATGGGGAATTCCCGGGCCTGGTCGCTTTAAACCCTCCTAGAATATGGCGTACGCTGAACCTCACTACCCTAGAGGATGTGTGGGAGGATGACTGGGTAAGACCCCTCCAGGTACTCCACAACTCTAGGCACCTCCAGCAATCACAGTGGCTGATGCACCACAGGTTAAAGGAAAACTATACCCCCAAAATGAATACTTAAGCGACAGATAGTTTATATCAAATTGAATGACATATTAAAGAATCTTACCAAACTGGAATATATATTTACATAAATATTGCTCTTTTAAATCTCTTGCCTTGAACCACCATTTCGTGACTCTATCTGTGCTGCCTCAGAGATCACCTGACCAGAAATACTACAACTCTAACTGTAACAGGAAGAAGTGAGGAAGCAAAAGGCAGAACTCGGTCTGTTAATTGGCTCATGTGACCTTACATGTGGTTTGTATGTGTGCACAGTGAATCGTACGATCTCAGGGGGCGGCCCTTATTTTTTAAAATGGCAATTTTCTATTTATGATTACCCAATGGCACATACTACTAAAAAAGTATATTATGATGATAATGGTTCATTTACATGAAGCAGGGTTTTACACATGAGCTGTTTTACTCAGTATCTTTTAATAGAGACCTACATTGTTTGGGGCGTATAGTGTTCCTTTAAGCACGGCACTAGCAACTCAAATCTGGCAGGGTAAAAATTGTAACATGAAAGTCACCTATAATGGACATCTTGCTAGAGCCTGCCCAAAAAGGCAAGGTGTCCACTCTGTATAAACGTATGCATAAACCATTGTACAGTGACACTATCCTGGCTAGGGACGCTTGGGAAGGGGATCTTGGTGTTATCACAGATGACCAATGGGAGTGGGTGTTGACCACACCACTAGTAGTTTCCATGTCCTTAAAACATAGTCTGCTGCAGCTGTATAAAATACATACAGCATACTATACAGTTTAGAGATTGTTTGGGATGAAGGTCCTCCAGTCCTCAACGTGCCCAAGATGCAATACAGAAGTAGCCACCCTGGAACATACATTGTGGAGCTGTATAAAACTCTAACTGTACTGGAAAGGTATTTGCGAGTGGATATCTAATGCTGCCCAGGGTGGAGTAATTGCAATGCCAGGTCGTGTCTCCTAACACTAGACTTGAATATAAATATGGACTACCATATGAAAATCTTCATCACCAAGGCACTATTCCAAGCCAGGAGGGTGCTCACCTTGCATTGGAAGGACGTTACCCTTCCTACCTTCCAAGAGTATAGACCTATGAAGGAGCTAGCAACACTAGAGAAAACAATAATGGATAAAAAATGGTGTCTGGACAAGTATGCCCAAACTTGGCATTGCTGGACAGAACACCAAAATAGAGAGGCTATACCCCACCCCTCCCGTGAGGAAGCTAAATATGAATGTGCGGGGGTTAGTTTACGGGGAACTAATCTGAGTTAGATCAAAGCATAAATCTTCTATGTATCTGTAATAAACCGTCAGCATGTGTAGAATTGTGTAATACAAAACCATACATGTACAAGTCATGTGTGTGAACCTTTCAATAAAAACTAACACTCCTGATCAAAAAATAAATAAATAAATAGCATGGACGACCTGTGGCCATCCTGGTCCATTCCCAGCATCCCTTGATAACTGGTTAACCTGAAATGTAACCATAACACAATATACTCCAAAAATGGTCATATTACTTCATCACTTCTAGCTGTGCAAGTACTTCTTTATTTAGCCAGATTTAATACACAGAGAACACTTTGTTCCCATCAGCAGACCTTCATTTTTCCCCTTTAGTCCTTGTTATATTTTAGTACTCTTCATACAAGATAGGGTATTGTGAAATGAAATGCAAGTATATAGCTCAAACTATATTTTAAAAAAAACAAAGAAACTTACCTGGAGTCCCCAATAAGTTGTTATCTCTCATTAGTCTGTAGTCCTCATCATTTAAGTTATTTACAAACTGATAAAAAGCTTCCTCTCGATCTAGCCTGTCCATCTGGCTTTGGCGCTGAGACTCGGACTGTTCAGTGCTCCCTTTTCCGGTGGAATCCGCACTCTCCATGATGATGAATGGATACAATGATGATGTTGTCTAAAGAGAAAATAAACAACTCAAGTCATTTAATCCATGGCGCATATCTATTGAAATCTAAAGGAGTCAACAGAAGGGTGGTTTGAATTAGGTCCAAAAAAGGGGTGGTCAAACTTTTTAGGTAACAGAGCAGAAGGTAGGTTTCTAATAGTTCTAGGAGGCACAACATGAAGCAGGCCCAGTAGATAATGGAAAACACAAGCAGATACTGTCCATTCGTAGTTCTAAAGTAAATATGTGTTCACTCTAGATCTTTACATAATACACTTTCGAACTGGACTCTTATCAAGTCATTCTCCCCAAATTTTACCCTAACCTGCCTTAAGGCTGCTTCCACATTCAAACCCCAACTTCCAGTGTGAATACTAAGGATACCCTAAAACTAAACTAAACTGTGAGTATATTGGGAATGATCTCACTTGTTTTTTTCACTGCATAAATTATGAAGCTACTAACACAGCTTGCCAATCACCATACAGGGCCCCTAGACTGGTATCTCATGTCTGCCAATATATGGGCAGTTTTACACAATGACATGCTAAAATTTGACCACTCTTTTGCAATAAACCTAAAAAGAAATGTAGTGGTATGGCCCGTTAGTTCTGGGAGGACATGCACAGCCAAAAACAGGCAAATATGATAAAGACCAGGCAGTTGTGTATTTCCAGAAAAATCTGAGTTTTCTATAGTAGTTTCAGTAAAAAAAAATTCGGGATTAAAAAAACCCCCAAAATTTCAAGATTTATTATGCCCCAAAACTGCAAAAAGTTTCAATCCAAAAATAATCCAGCTAAAACCTTTAGGGCTAGTCCACACGAGGAGATTCAGGGAGATTTTGTCGCCTTGTTTTTTGCGCGACTATCTCCCCGAACTGCCTCAACGTTTTTCCCCATAGGCTGCAACGCAAAGTCGCCTGCGCTAATGCACACGTGGCGATGCGTTTTCAATAGTCGCCCAAAGTTGCCTCAGTGAGCCCCTTGAACCATTTGAAGATGTTTTTTGCCTTCATGATTTTCGTTTTTTATTTCTGGTGGTTTGCACTATCAATTTAAACTATTTTTATCGTCAGTAACTCGATCAATTCGAGTATTCAAGGACCCCCCAGAATGCATTCATTTGGTTTTTCCCGCATTCGAGGTCTTTCATAAATAAGCAAACATTTGAATTGTGTGTTTATTAGAGGTATAAAAAAAAAAACCCCAGTGACAAATGGGCCAAACTCATGGTACTATAGGCGGAGTAAAAACCATACGAATACAATGGCAGTAAAATCTGAATTTACAAATGCACTTTCATCAGATCAAAAGCAGACCGGAGGCCATGCACTGATCCATCTAGGTACCATCCCATCCCTTTTTGGGCGTCAACGTGACAGTTGCTGCTGCTGTTAAACGGAGAAGGAAAATACTCACAAAAAGACCCTTTTATACATACGGTATTGCTTCTGGTTCTACTGCTGCTCATATCACAATAAGCTCAATACATACAAGTAGTGACAGGATAGAACTTTAAGCTAATTGTTTTTCCTCAAGATAAATGTATTTATTTTCCCTGTGTCCCACTGCCATGTAGAAACACTACTTTACACTGGTGTGCATCTCTGACCCAGTAGTTCAAGCATTCCTAGCCTTACAGAAAAACCTACAATTATGTAATCAGTGGGAAAAGCTTGGCATTAAAATAACTTCAGTCAATATAGATTGAAGGCGCTTAGCTTAGCCGTGGAATAGGGACACACATTTAGATGCGTGTGTTGTGTTACAAAATAGGCCTCTCTGTCTCCAAATGGCATTACTTCTGGTTTTATGGAGGAGGGCAGTTCCACCCAAATGAAATGTTTGTGGATACACAGGTCCTTGAGAAAGGTCATACTGTAGTGATCAAAACGCTTAACTTTACATATGCTTTAATAAATATTTTTAATTTGCCACAGACCAACAAGTGCAGGACTTTTTTTTTTTTTGCTTAATTTTTGTTTTTCTTGCACCCTAGCAGCTGTTTTTTTTACAAGTGGCGCAGCGACAGTTGGGTAAGTAAAGCATGTTAGAACATAATAATAATACCTTTATGCCTCTTTCTAGGAAATAAAACTTACTACAGCACAGACCAAAACTGGATTCAACTCAGGTTTCAGGCTGAAGAGCAAGAGAGGGAAGGGATTTAACTATATCGACTCAACACAGCGACATTCACTCAAAGAAACCCTATTACATTTTCCAAGAAAAAGCAGATTCATTTACCCATGTGGGTCTAATTCTGTCGTCACATGCTTAACAAACGACCAATGTAACATTCATTCTGAACGGAAAATCGAACAGGATCTCAGAAAAGCAAATATGGAGAACAGAATTCTGTAAGGAAGATCTGAAATTTGTATGGTGGAATTTATAATCCATTCCTACCACATCAATAGTGCGAATCTATACATAAATAATCACAACAGCCATTATACATGCGTGTGGAACCTGGGGGTTTTCTGATAAGAGATCCTTCCGTAATTTGTATGTTGATGCCTTAAGTCTACTAAAAACATTAAACAAACCCAATAGGCTGGTTTTGCTTCCAATAATGATTAATTATATCTTAGTTGGGATCAAATACAAGGTACTGTTTTATTATTACAGAGAAAAGGAATTATTTTAAAAAATTTGGATTATTTGATTAAAATCAAGTCTATGGGAGATTTCGGAGAGATAATTTTTTTCTGGATGACAGATACCACATATAGGTATGGGACCCATAATCCGGATACCCATTATTTAGAAAGCTCCAAATTATAAAAAGGCCATTTTATCCAAATAAACCAAATTTTATTTGAAATGATTTCCTTTTTTCTCTGTAATAATACAACAGTACCTTGTACTTGATACAAACTAAGATATAATTAAGGCTTATTGGAAGCAAAACCAGCCTATAGGGTTGAATTTACGTTTCCGTGATTTTCTAGTAGACTTAAGGTATGAAGATCCAAATTACGGAAAAATCAATTATCCGGAAAACCCCAAGTCCCAAGGATTCTGGATAACAGATCCCATACCTGTATGTATGTATGTATGTATGTTTGTTTACAGGATGTTGTGAAATACACAGTACTTTAACCTTTTTTTTTTTTTTTTTTAAGAAAGAACACCTTTAATTCTTGCTTAAACATACTTCTAGGATTAAAATTAACTCTGAAATCAACAGTCACATTAGAAAACTATCTTGGACCAGGAACAATTTAAACTCCAGGACAAGGTGCTAAATGTGCACAATCATTCCTATACATCATGACAAATCACTATTCATTATAATCACTTACTTCCTGATTCCATAAACGTCACAAGCCACTTGCTTAGCTTCCTTACATAAATCTGTCAATATGTAAAAGCGAGCAGGAAGCTCCTATTTAAATCACTGAAGCCCAGAAAAATAAATATAGCAACTGTACTATTCCAAATACCTTGAAGTGGGCGCTGCTGAACATGCGCATAGATAACACGAGCATACACAATGTACTCGATGCATATGATCACCACGTAAGGGAAAATGTCAATATCACACGCCTTTCCCGACAGGCAATAATGTCAGTATTTATTCTGACTTATCTGTGCGTGTTTCAAGGAACGGAACCAAACTCCTGATCATTCTGAAATGTTGCAGCTGGATTTGCATCCCTACAAAGTAAAATGCTGGAATACTTACTGAAATAGACCCAAACGGATGATCTGGTGCTGAATCATAGGGCTGTTACCAAGAGCCAGTGAGGCAACAATACCAGCCTTTCACATGTGCAAACAGAGAACTCATCTCTCTCTCTCAAGCTTGCGTGCAGGGTTATTACTTTTCCATCAGAAGCACTAACACATCAGTGTTTCTTTCAGGAGCACCTGAAATGCTCGGTGTTCTTACTGTAGTAAAACTACTGGAGGAATTCATTCAAAGTAGGGAGGTGATACATACACCCACAAAGATTACCGGGTTTTCGAAAACCATGAACCGGCTCCCTACTTGGTCGGCTCCCCCAGACGATGAGCCATAACTCCCGACACCTTTTTTTTTATTTTAAGTGAATACCTAGTGTATGTGCAGTGTATATTACCGGTAATACATTATTTATACAGGGGTGAAATATTCCACAGCAGTTTAAAGAAATGTTAAATCATTCACATCACTCCCAGTGATTTCAGTGCAGAATTCTGCTGGAGTAGCACTATTAACTGATGTGTTTTGGAAAAAAACATGTTTTCCGATGATAGGATCCCCTTAAGGTCCCTATACACATTACGGTCAGTTTTATCAGAAGCCTATTAGAGAAAAAAACTATACCCCCCCCACGAACAATGTAGGTCTCTATAAAAAGATTTTCATAATAATATACTTTTTTTTAGTAGTATGTGCCATTGGGTAATCCTAAATCGAAAATTGCCATTTTATATAATAAGGGCCGCCCCCTGGGATCGTAGGATTCTCGGTGCACACAAACATACCATGCAGTAGGTCACATGAGCCAATTAACAGACAGAGATCTGTCTTTTGTTTCCACACTTCTTCCTGTTAGAGCTGTAGTATTTCTGGTCAGGTGATCTCTGAGGCAGCACACAGACCATCACAAAATGGTGGCTCAAGGCAAGAGATGTAAAAGGACAATATTCACTTCAATATATATTCCAGTTTGGTAAGATTCTTAAACATGCCACTTAATATGATATAAACTAACTTGCTTAAATATTCATTTTGGGGGTAAAGTTTTGCTGCCTGTATGTTTTTTAGGGATGCACTGAATCCAGGATTCGGTCTTTTTCAGCAGGATTCGGCTGAATCCTTCTGTCCGGTGAACCAAATCCTAATTTACATATGCAAATTAAGGGCGTGGAGGGAATTCACGCGACTTTTTATCACAAAACAAGGAAGTAAAAAATGTTTTCCCCTTCCCACCATATGCAGATTAGGATTTATTTCGGTATTCAGCCAAATCTTTCAGTCGAATCCAAAATAGTGGATTCGGTGCATCCCGAATGTTTTTGCACACCCTAAACTTGTTTAGCAACTTGCCCAGGTGCTGGTAAATAAAGTGACATAGTACAACACCCAACGGTATGTGTGTGTGTGTGTGTGTGTGTGTGTGTGTGTGTGTGTGTGTGTGTGTGTGTGTGTGTGTGTGTGTGTGTATATATATATATATACACACATACACACACAACAGGCAAACTGGCATCAGTGCAGTCACACAGAACTACAAATCAGCAAATAGCTTTGACCAGTGTACTAGATGATTAAAAATGAAATACAAATGGGGCAGCAGGGTGGATCAGTGGGTAAGTTTTACTACCTATATGTAGCCCAAGGTTACATTCCAGGCAGGGCATTATCTACAGAAACTTTGTTTGCCCATGTCATGCCAGCCTGTGTTTCCTTTGGGTATTCTGTTTCCTTAAACAACCCGAAAGCAGGTTATTATGTTCCTGATTAAAAGAATAAAATAAAAAATCATTGGCCATGGTGTGTGTAAATGGGTTGGGGCATTAAAGGAAACCTATACCCCCAAAACGAATACTTGAGCAACAAATATTTTATATCAAATGAAGTGTCATATTAAAGAATCTTCTCAAACTCAAATATATATTTAAGTAAATATTGCCTGTTTACATCTCTTGCCTTGAACCACCATTTTCATGATGGTCTGTGTGCTGCCTCAGAGATCACCTGACCAGAAATACTACAACTCTAACTGTAACAGGAAGAAGTGTTGAAGCAAAAGACACAACTGTCTGTTAATTGCCTCATGTGACCTAACAAGTATAGTTTGTTTGGTTTGTTTGTGTGCACCGTGAAACATATGAACCCAGGGGGCGGCCCTTATTTTTTTAAAATGGCAATTTTGTATTTATGATTACCCAATGGCTCATACTACTAAAAAAGCATATTATTATGAAAATGCTTTATTTACATGAAGCAGGGTTTCACATATGAGCTGTTTTATGCAATATCTTTTTATAGAGACCTACATTGTTTGAGGGGTATCGTTTTCGTTTAAGGTGGCCATACAGAAGCTGAGAAAAGCTGCAGACAGACAAAGTAGGCAGCTTATTGGCCAATGTATCGGGCCCTCAGTGATTGATATCTGGCCGATTTGTCAATTGGCCAGCTTTAAAATTCACGGTGGATCAACGCCTGCGTTAGTTTGTTGATGCAGTCCTTGATCCCACCACCTGCATTCCTGGCCTTGTGATCTGATCGTCGGGCCCTAGGATCAATATATATATATATATAATAAAAATCAGATGCAAATGTGCTAAATAACAACAATCTCAAATAAACCACTAGAATTATTTAGCACATTTGTTAGTGTGTGTGCCATCTGATTTTTAATATATATGTATGTATGTATGTATATATATATATATATATATATATATATATATATATATATATATATACACACACACGGATTGTTGAAACGTTTGGATGCAGCAGACAGAATCTTGTATTGTTTCATATTGGATCTCATCATTGGATCGGTCTGATAAATTGGTGCAAGATCTGTCCATGTATGGCCACCTTTAGACCTGGGACAGGGAATGATGGCTAATGTCAGTATAAAGCACTGCAGAATATGTCAGCACCACTATAAAAAATAAAGACTGACATTGCCAGTTTGGTTGCTATGGTTTGGTTGCTATGGTTTGCCACACTACTCACCATGAGAGAAAGAGGGGATTAGTAACAATAACTAGGAAGTACATTATAGAAGCCATGGCCTATTTATGATTCTGCTGTTCTCTTATATAACACCTCCAGCATATTCCTATGACACAAATGTAACATCCGCATTGCTGGAAGGTTCTTCCACATTCAATAACAGCATTAATCTGTAACCCCATTAACAAGCGATATGGCAGCTCCAGCTGACAAGGATAAATGGACAGAAAAGGATTTCTCGGTACAAACGAAGCTCTCTGCTGTGTTTCCACTGGGGGCAGCGAATAAAGAAGCCGACTGATAGGCGAACGAGCACTCACGGGACATCACCCTCCTCCCCAGCAGCAAATGGAGGGACCCGAGAGTCAAGATCGCGGCTGTACATAGAGGGACGGGCTGGGGCAGGTCCGAGAGTGACTGCAGACAGTACTAACAGCGACACAGCACCGTGACATGACACAATACTGCGGCCTGGCCTTTCCCCAGGAGCGCAACCAACAACTCTCGTACTCTTTTTCCTTTACGCAATTGTCTCCCAATAGCCTTGGAGCGCCCTCCTGCCTAAACTACCTACAGTACCACTGACCCAACGTGAATCCCGCTTCGCTACCGTCAGCTTCCACATACCACGGGGAGAGGCCGTTCGCTCCGGTCTCTGCTAGATTCCGGCTTCCTCCGCCCAGACCTTTCCTTACTCCGCCATTTTCTCCATTGTTACGATAGTAGCGGCTAGTTCCTATCCTCCGTGACGTCACGGACATGTGATTATACCATGTGACCGCTCCACTGCGCACTACCTATTAGTGAGCGGTAAATACAAACTAATGGATTCTACTGGCAGGCAGCGTAGGTTCGGTACAAGTCGCAGCCTCTACTCTAGGTTTTTAGGGCAGTTCACTGTGTCTCTCTCTGGATGTTTGTACGTGGTGAAAGGGTTTAACTGTTCTGGATGCTCATGTGGGGGACCTCCCAACTGTCCAGTTTTTAGAGGGACAGTCCCTCTTTTGACTGCTCAACCCGCGATCCCTCGTTTGTACTGGAAAGTCCCATTTTTATCTTCACCAGGGTCGGATTGGGGGGGGGGCAGGGCTACTGCTCTAGGGAGGGCCCCCCAGTTGAGCCAGCATGCTGTGTGTGTGTACTGTACACGCTGCATGCGCAAACAGTGTTTTTGCCACAACCTCCCGACAAAGGGAGGTTGCAGCATTAAGAAACCTTTTTATCGCTTGGATTTGTGTGCGGAACTTGGCCGGCGGTGCCCACAGGCAGGGCAGCCTTCAGGGGGGAGAGTTGTAGGGGGTCCCGAGGGTAAGGGGGGGGCCTCCGCCACGCCACACTTACTTGATTAGCCGGCACCCCATCTTTCACATTTATAATGTGGGGGGGGGCTGGCCACCAATTTTTTTTTCTCATGTGGGGTCCTAGCCACCAATATTTTTTAATGGTGCTGCTACCTTAAGTTTCAGTGGATTTAGAATTTAGCTTGAGCTCCTGTTCTATACATTATATACCTCTGAGCAACTGTATACCCTCATGGTTCATTTGCCTGTTACTGAGTACAACAATATATATATATTGACGTAGTTGGCCAGCTTAAATATATTGCAATATATGGACAAACAATCCCTGTTTTGTTTAAAGGGTAAGGCATTTTTTAGTAGCAGTATGCACAAAATGTCTCTGTCTTAAATATATTGATAATGGGTTGAGTGCAGAGGAATCTTGTATTTGTCTATATATATATATATATATATATATATATATATATATATATATATATATATATATATATATATATATATATATATATATATATATAATGTAATTTCACAAACTCTGTTTAAAGGGGGGATTTTCCTTTAAGTTAACTTTTAGTATGTTATAGAATGGCTCATTCTAAGCAACTTTTCAATTGGCCTTTTTTTTTTTCAATTTTTTATATTTTTTCAATTATTTTTCTTCTGACTCTTTCCAGCTTTCTTATGTGGCAGGCCCAGATCCCCCCATTCCAACACTGGAAACTTACATCAGACACTAAAGAATGGGCCCTTACACTTGATTGTAAGGGGGTTTCGCAGGAACAGAGGGGGGCTGCCAAACATGCTGCTACTGGCCAGGATATCTACTATGTTATGCAGTTTGGGGCAAACACAGCATTTGTTATGCAAAGTGTAATGAAACATTTGGTGATTGTGGCCACTAAGGAATCTCTCTCTAAAGATGCCTATGAGGCCTAAATTTGGCTATAAGAGAGGGATACATTTCAAAGATATTCTAAGCCCTTCTGACCACAATGGCACAACAGTGTGCTGGTCCATCTGTCTAAAAATAGATTCACATTTAAATAAGCTGCACATACATATTTGCTTGATCACCAGCTATCTGATAGCTAAAACGTGGAAAGGGATACCCCCAACAATGCAACAGATACCAACAAATTATGGTGGACAATAGAGATGGAGAAACTTACAGCACTGCTCAACAATATCCTCCCCAAATTTGAAAAATTATGGAATATATGATGATAAAGGGACAGTATGTTACACACCTCCTAATCTCCCTTTACCCCCCCCCCCACCTAATTACCTCTCTGGCAAATCAGGCCTTATAGTTTATAATGATAAAACTACTAGACAATTGTACCAGTAGAAACATAGATTTTATTTACTATGTGAACATGTAAATAATAATAAACACAATGTAAAAAACATATATATATATATACAGTATATATATATTTATATATAAATAAGTTGCAGGGATACTACTTTTTTCAGATTCTTTTCAGGTTCTCTTCATTGGTGACTGTGGGCAGGGCAACCATCGGGAACCAACTGGGGCCCAGGAAATTCCTGGGGCCCAGTTTTTGGTTTTCAGGGCAAAGACTGGGGCCCCTACTCACCCCCCCTAACCCACCCCCCAATGGCTGCCCTGGAAGTTCTGATGTTTTACTGCTCCGCATTGGTTGAATTCAGAGCAGTTAAATTCCTGGAAGCCATGTTGGATGTTGGCTGCTTTCTACACAAAGGGAAAAGGAATTAGAATTAGGAAGTGTGATAATGATGCCCCCTGTACCCCAACCTCCTCCATCTATAACTGGTCTGATCCCCTAGACATTGTCAATGATATTGCTGCCTGTAGTAATGCTTTATTAGCCCTTAATTATCCTTAGCCCCCTGTCCTCTAGATAATGCTACAGCCAGAGAGCATCTGCTTATATAATAGGAACTAATCTAAATATTGATATCTTTTAATACTACGAGATAGGTCACATAATAATCACTTACCATATTATTTACAGTCCTATGGTTCTCCTTTTTATCCATGGCTTGATTGTTCAGTGAAGCCTTTTGTTTGGGTGCCTTCATTTCTCATCTTTACTCTGCAGGCTTAAATAATTCCTGAAATTGGCCTTGGATTTCCTCTGAAATGGGCACGTTACTGTACATCGATGTTAAAACCCATTCTTTTTCTCCTGTGAAATGTATCAGACTGGGATAGGGAATGAACGGGGCATCTACTTGCTTCTTGGCAAGAGCCTCCCAGTCTATGGTCTGCAGAACAGGAGGTAGAAATAAATCACTTTATTAGTTCTACATTATCAATCCCCTACTATAAGATCATTCCCATGTGGATAAACCTAAGGGCATCATATAATTATAATACAAGGCCCTAAGGCTCCTGTAACTGGTGATTATAACAGATTAACATGGAACCAAGCATTTGTATTATAACCCAATAGAATTTACACTGATGTCCATATACGTGCCCAGCAAGACATCTACAGGAACATACCTTAAAGAAACATTGCTGCTTTATCATTTTTATGTTGTATACTTTTCCTCCAAGGCGGAATAAACTGTTTCTAGCCAAGAGCTACAGGAAGAGGAAGAAGAGATAAATGTGATTGGTGAGTTCAGCCGTTATTAAAGCAAGTATATTAACAGTTTGGCGCATATCTTCCTATAGCCAAACCATAGATTTATTTCTATAGATGTTACTCTGAATACTTACTCCCTGTAACAGTCTTCTGGTTTCCATATGCAAGTATGGTGGATATACTGGGCTTGCTTTGATAATCTCTTCTTTTAATTCCTGATTGGTTATTCCATTAAACGGCAACTGGGAAAATAGACAGGGACATGTTTAGGAACTCAAAACCATAGTAGCACTAGCCTTGATATATGATATAATGCTTTTATACTCAGCCCTGTAAAGTTTCTAACAGATAGTGGATACACTATGGTGTATCCAGTTACAATATTATCAGTAATGTGTGCAGTAAACATCTTGGATGACTAAGGTCTCATTTATCCATGAGCCTCATTCTCCCACCCCCTAGATATATCACCCCTAGGGTTGCCACTTTTCCCCGTTTCCCTTCCCAAATGAGAGGGGCAGGAGGTGATGTCATGGGGGGATTGATTGTTCCATCAGGGGTGAGGTATTGTCGTCTGGAGGGTGGTGTGATGGCTTTGCAGGGGCGACACTGCGCCAATATATGGGAATCCTGCCTGGTTTTCTTAATTTGGAAAACCAGGTAGGCAGTTTTGACCTAGGCAGCCCTTCTGAAAATGGAGCTGTCTGGCAATCTGTGGGTTCTGGCAAATGGCAGTGGGGCTGCTATAAGGTGCCATAGAAAGTTCAGTATTTAGTGGGCTGGTGGGGGCTGATTGGGCCTCTGTGTACCTGAAATGCCAGGGCCTATTTTGATTCTCAGTCCAGACCTGTGTCCAGGTCAAAAACCTGAACAGATGACAACCCTAATTACCCCCTTTCAGCAAACAAAGGTATGGATGGAGCACATAAGACGCAGTCTCTGCCGCAAATAATTATTTATTGCATCACAACATGTTTCGGATCCCAAAGATCCTTTATCAAGTCTTGATTTGACTTGATAAAGATCCTTGGGATCCGAAACATGTTGTGATGCAATAAATAATTATTTGCGGCAGAGACTGCGTCTTATGTGCTCCATCCATACCTTTGTTTGCTGAAATTGTCTATGGGTCTTCTAGTGTGGCCTGACTGGAGAGTGAGCACGATACACAGGTGAAGGTGACTGAACGAATTTGCTGATAATTACCCACTTTGGGGCGTATTGCAACACTGATTCCCTGCCCTTAGTCTTAATTCCGCTTCTAGTCAGCAATACAAGAGCCAGTTTGATGTGACTCTTCTTTGAGGCTATCTCCAGTGTTCTACAAATGATCCCTATACATGACAGATTCCTACCTTTCCAACCAGCATTTCAAACATGGTCACGCCTACAGCCCACCAGTCCACACATCTGTCATAGACATTTTTCATGTACATTTCTGGAGCCATGTAGCACCGAGTTCCGGCCAAGCCCATTATTTTGTCATCGGGGTGATGCACTGGAACACAAGCAAAGAGGAATTAGATTAGAGGGGTAACGTCACAGTTGGTCTGGCTAATGGCTAAATGTATTCTATCGATCAGTGATTATCACTAATCAATATTGTCTGAAGAGCCAGAGGGCGAGTATAACTGGACCAGGAAATCTTACCTGCTTTGCTGAGCCCAAAATCTGCCAGTTTGGGATATCCAGTTCCATCAATCAGTATATTCTCTGGCTTTATATCTCTGTAATAAGAATATATATATAATTAATTATAATAACTCTTCCTGATCCCAAATCTACGAGCCTCTGTAATGATCTTTAGTGCTTACCGGTGGACGATGTTGTGGTCATGCAAGAACTGCACCCCGAGTACAATGCAGGCACCGTAAAATCTGCAGAGATAAACTCACATCAGTATCAAGAAACAAGGGTGTGGGTCACGGGCCAGAAGAAGGGGAACAAACTGCTTTTCTGCTATTTTAATCAACCATAATAACAAAAGTGGAAAGAAATGCCTCCATCTATCCAGATATCTATGGCCTGGTTTTGGTGATCCAGCTTAACTTGATCCCCCTATAACAGTCCAGTGATACTTACCTAGTTCTTTCCAGTGGAAGTGGGCCATCTCTCAGATGTGATGTCAAAGTGCCTCCGCTGGCAAATTCCATAGCTAAAAGCACGTGATGTTCTGTCTGCAAAGCTGAGAATAACCCGATTAGGAAAGGGGTTTTCTCCTTCCGCGCCAGCTCTAGAGTGGAAATCTCTGTTTTCAGACTGAAATATAATAGCACCAAAAACAGTCAAAAAACAAAAGAACACACAGCTTCACTAATGAGAGAGAAGCTGGGATGGTATTAATATAAATATGATTTATACTATGAATACTGACTATGGCATCATGTCCTTCTCATAAACACGGGTCTTCTTCATGGCTTTCACTGCGACCATTGTCCCCGTTCTTACGTGCTTTGCAAGAAATACCTGAAACAGCAAAACATTCCTTTACTCCCCATAAATTCCTTTATAAATAGGTGAATATCACTCGGACTAGGCAGGTACTTACGTTTCCAAAAGTCCCTTTGCCAAGGAATTTACACATCTTGTAGTCCTTAACAGGAACACTAGGGCTCTGCTGGTCACTGGAGAAGAATAAATAAGAATATCAAACCTGGTAAAGGCAACAGGTGCTCTTATTTTATTTGTATTGATAAAAGTTCCACATTATCTTACGGTATTTGAGCCATTTCAGGGGGATCCTGGTGTATCTGTCCAACTTGCAGCTCTGATTCCTTCAAGATGAAAATAAGACCATTAATATTTAGACTGCTCATTCCATGTAGTGGTTTATATATTCCTATGTATTCTCTTAAGAAACAATGGGTTTAAAATCTCTATCAGTTCTATGGTTACAGGAAGACCTGAGACTAAGGGACCTATACTTACATTAGAAGATACAATGCTAGATACCCAGCTAATCTCAGAACTCCATTTCTGCACTTTCATGGAATCCCAAAATGGCAGGGAACCTTCTAATGGGTTGGCTTGCTTGACATTTTCTGTAAAAAAAGAACAGAATTAGATAATGACTTTTGGAGGTGGATTGGGACAAACTGCAAACATAAATATATATTTAGAGAGAGAGAATCAATACATTTGAGGTGTGTTCTCTAACAACAGTTATATATATATATATATATATATATATATATATATATATATATATATATATATATATATATATATTTATATACAGTATATATAGATACATGGTTAAACATCTCCAAACACTTTACCTGCAGATTCCTTGGCTTCTTTGACATGTATAATGTTCATTATGCCAGCACTTGGTTCATCTTTCAAGGAGTCTGAAGTCTCTACTGAATAAACCTTTTGCAAAGGCAGGATATTTCCAGCACCTACGGACATAGCTGAGTCAATTTCTTCTGGTGTCGGTGGCACTGGACATTCTGCAAATTACAAAAGAAATGTTCTATGATCCACACATGGTAGAGGCAAATAGGGATATTGTCCTCAGAGAGCCATAAAGCAGATACTTGGTTCAGATACATGATAAATACTGTACCTGGTGATTCGATTACAGCTTCTTCTGATAATCCAGAGCTCAAGTCGATCACTTCAAGTGAACTCTCTCTAGAATCCTGGAAAAGATAATGTTTATAAATATGAAATATGGTTTGGAAGGAAAAGTGAAAGATTAGAGGCTGCCCGAAGGCATTTATGATTATGGATATACTTACTCTGAAAGTATGAACCAGGTTACTCTCAGTGTCTGAGCTTTCTTTCCTTTCTGTTCTTAGTGACATGGGATCTTCTAAAAGACCAAAAGAATTGTTAGATAATCCCACTACACACATGGATTTTGTATTATTGTCTACAGATCTTGTCAGTCCTAAACACAGAAATGGTTATAAGTAAATAAATACTGTACCTGGTGATGCTTTGGCTTCTTCTTCTTCATCGGATAACCAAGCATTCCCAGCGAGGTCAAGCAAACTGCCTATAGATTCCTGTAATGATAATAAATGATAATAAAAACCTAAACTATTGTGGCAAAAATTACAATTATGATATTTTCACATATTTCAAAATTATATTAAAGACTTTGTATCTAGTGAGTAAAATGCACTTACGCTCCAAGAGACCTCTGAAACACAATCGGAATCAGTATCGGAGTCTATAAGAAGCTCCTTCAGCCGATTTGGTTCCTTCAGCTCAGGTTCTGGTTTAGGACACTCTGTAAAGTCAAAGAAAATGAATGAATCACCCAGGTATTAAACCATTCAGTGACTCAAGATAAACAGATCGACTGCTGAAATAATGTACCTAGAAAAATCTCATCTTGTCTCATCAGTTTCTCTTTCACTTCTGGTTTAATCTCCTTATCAGACTGTAATTTCTTCCTAAACAAAGTCTTCCTTTTCTTCTTCTCTTTAGGTCTGACTTCTGCATCCTGGAAAGTCAACATGGCTGCGGGTAAGTAACACTGAGCTATTTGGTAACAGCACAACACATTGGTATCTATATTGTAACATAGCAGGGATTGTATTTATGTATGAATATTAAGGGTCAGATTTATCAAGGGTAGAAGTGAATTCAAGGAAATTTTCAAAGTAAAAAAATTCGAAGTAATTTTTTGGATACTTCGACCATCGAATAGGATACTTCGAATTCGATTCAAAGTAAAATCTTTAAATATTCGACCGTTCGATAATCGAAGTACTGTCTCTTTAAAAAAACTTTGATTTCAATACTTCGCCAAATTAAACCTGCCGAAGTGCTATGTTAGCCTATGGGGACATTCTAGAGCATTTTTCTAAGTTTTTGGAAGTCGAATTAAAATAATTCGAACAATCTTTGCAATCCTTCAAATCGTTCAAATTACTTTCGACCGCAGGATACCCAAATTCGATGAAAAAAAATTCGACTTCGATATTCGAAGTCGAAGTATTTCAATTCGATGGTCGAATTTCGAAGTATTTTTAACTTCGAAATTCGACCCTTGATAAATCTGACCCTAAGTGTTGTATGTTAGAGATGGGGAGGGAGGCCATAGTTTGTATCTTGCCAAAGGCCAAAGTGTAAGGCTGAAAAGAGGAATAAGGAATTTGGTTCCCAATCTTACAGGTGCCTGTATGAGACATGGGTTTAATAGATCCTTAGTATTAAGATTTGGCTCAGACTAGTAATTGGAATTCAATCATGTAAAAACAGGAGAGTGGGAAGTCCAACCCCTAAAGACACTTGTTTAAATGCATTTACATGCACTGCCCTAGTGGATTATAGACTCAGTAGCCCATGTCAGCTCATTAGGTGCTACTAAGAACATGAAAGTGATGAGGAAATGCACAGAAGCAAAGCAAAGCCAATGAAAGACATGGAAATAACCAACGAATAACTAAAAAAAGAAGGATGGCAGAGACTTACTGTAGCAATTGAGATCTCTGAATCCTAAAAACAAAAAGAAAATAATGTTAAAACATGTGGCTCTTTATTGTAACCCCCCCCCCACAAAAACAGAATAATGTGTGTGTTACCCTGGAGTGGTTCCTAAGAGCACATTTCCCATAAACATATAGCGAAGGTCCCGAATTACTTTCATTTAAATAACAACTGAAGCCCAGAAGGCTGAGAATGTACCAGTTTACTTGGTTCCCTTTATATTACAGAGTAAGAGCAGCCTTACCTTTGTCTTACATCGGAATACATTGCGGATAGCTTTATATATCCTTCGAAACATTGTTAATCCTGTGCAACGACAATAATAATAAAATATTAGAATCAATATGGAAAAATGTGAACATATAGGTAAAAATCAGTCATTTTGAGCTAATTCTTTGAAAAGAAGGCAATAGAGAGTGGAAAAGGGCGAGCAATACAGAGCATTGATATCTGCCTCACATAAAGCAATAGAAAGTGTTGCGCCAACTAAAGAGGCATCAGGTTAATTAAAAGCACATAAAGCAGTTAATACATTAAACATAAAAAACAAAAAACAACTTTTTTCTTATATGTCTGTACTTACAGTTATTTGTATAGATCAGTTGGTGTTAAATAAAAGTTTTAAAAGTTTTAGTAAAAGTTTTAAAATAAAGTTTTGTTATTCAGGTACGAGCAGCAAAAAAAAACACTACTGCACCGTAGCTGAACAACTCTCAACTGGCACAACACCTGCTAACTCTTACTAACTGCTCTCAGAGCATTGTGACATCATTGTGTCATCACATGATCGGCATTACTATCTGCTCTTGGAGCATTGTGACATCATTGTGTCACCGCATGATCAGTATTACTATCTGCTCTTGGAGCATTGTGACATCATTGTGTCATCACATGATCAGTATTACTATCTGCTCTTGGAGCATTGTGACATCATTGTGTCACCGCATGATCAGTATTACTATCTGCTCTTGGAGCATTGTGACATCATTGTGTCATCGCATGATCAGTATTACTATCTGTTCTTGGAGCATTATGACATCACTGTGTCATCACATGATCCACCTGCAGGAAGTAGCCTGATGCCTCTGCCCATTAAGCACATAGTCTAAACGATAAACAATAAAATTTTGTCCAGTTTAGTAACAATGAGCCCAGATGCACTGTTGTTTTATAAGGAACTACCAATGGAAATAAGGAAATAAAAACACACAGGCCACAGAAGTGTATTTGTAATTTTTTTAACACAGTTTCTATGGGATGTTGCTCATATGGAGGTGTGTTTGACCAGTGATGCAGTTGTACTATGTGAAACAGACAAATATAATGATGGATAAATAAATGGGGCTTGGGGATAAATGGGGCTTTCCTAGCTTCAGCATGTGACATCTCCCCTTTATCAATAGACTGTATCCGGGTATCAGTGGTGCCCAATCATGTGACCAAACCAGTGCCAGTAGCTTGTATAACTGACAAAGCATGTTTAACTGATACAAACATCTATGTTAACTCAAAAGTCACCGCTCCTCCTGAGATGGAATATAAAGCTAGCATGTTACTGTGACATGAATGGGCAGATGTGATGTCTGATATTCTTAGGAAGGGAATCAGGCTGCTCCTCCATGCAGTGTCAGTCTGGAACTCCAGGGGCCCACCCAAATACCTTAGACTAAGGCCCCACTCTCAGTACTATTATTCTTCCTCTCCTCACTCAGCCTCTATTCTCCTAGTCTCTTTTCTTTCCATACTATAATCTATTATTCCATCTATTTAGCCTCGTTGTTCTCATAGAAATAGGGAATGGCCATGAAATAGGCCAAATGTTTATCAGCATGAGGGGCCACTGACACTGGGAGTTTTCCAGGTATCCCATTGGGCCAGTCCGACACTGCCTCCATATATGACAGACTACCTTGATCCTCTGGCCAATGGGCCGGTAGCATGAAAGCCCAAGGTTGCCACATGCCCTGGGAGTAGTGACCCAAGGTATTGAAATTGCCCAGTGTGTGGTGGCCCATGTCACTTCACGTTTTAATGCTGCACTCGCTTCTTTTTCAGAATTTTTTTTATATTTCCACCCATCAGTCAGGGCCATAACCATGATTTTATTATTTTACTATTTATTATGCACTCCATTGTGTTACTTTTTAAAATATATTTTTATATAGACACATTTCCCCCCCCATGTCTTTTTCACTTTGGGGTTTGACGGAGCACTTGACCCATTAGGGTGCTGTCACACAGACGTAGGGTGGACACCGTGTGGCCTTTAGGTTCCGGTCCACCCTGAACAAAAAACAAGACTTTGGCCTTGGAAGAAACCCTGGGGGAAGCCTCTACCAGGGGACAGTCAGGAAGCAAAGTAGAGTCTGGAGACTTTTGTCTTTTGGAGCCTTTGGCCAGGGTTTGGGGATAAACGGGGCCTCCCTAGCTTTGGCGAATTTCATCTTGAAGACTTGTTTTTAATCTGTGCCTTTTGGCCTGTGGGGTTTGAGTATTTGGCTTTATTTCTTATAAGGATGGGCTATTTTTGTACCCTTTGTTTATGTGTGATTTGCACTTTCGCACTTTTTTGAACTTTCAGACTTCGAAACAGCGACCTTGGGCTTTCAATAAAAACAATCATTTCTACCCAAAACCCAGCACTTACAATAACAGTCAATGAACATTAAGGGTAAGAAAGCAATGAATAGGAAGAACAAGGGATAGAGGAAGGGCTGTCACCTGTTGGTATTTTACCGGCCCACCCAGTACAATCGGTGCTCAATCCCAATGTTATTAACAAAGGTAAAAATATAAAAGGATGGTGTTTTTTTTCCAAAAAAGGTGGCCCATGATAGGGGATAGGAGAGTGGCAGTGCTAAAGCGGTGACAAGGTGCTGCAGTGAGAAAATGGGGGACTGAGAATCAGGCAGTGACTTCTGTCTGAGAGTTATGTGGGAGTCAGGCTGGAAGTTATCTGGGAGTTATTTAGGAGTCAGGCTGGGATTTAGACTGGGGGTTATCTGGGAGTCAGGCTGGGAGTTATTTGGGAGTCAGGCTGGGAGTTATCTGGGAGTTAGGCTGGGAGTTATCTGGGATTTAGACTGGAAGTTATCTGGGAGTCAGGCTGGGAGTTATTTGGGAGTTATCTGGGATTTAGACTGGGAGTTATCTGGGAGTCAGGCTGGGAGTTATCTGGGATTTAGACTGGGAGTTATCTGGGAGTCAGGCTGGGAGTTATTCGGGAGTCTGGCTGGGAGTTATCTGGGATTTAGACTGGGAGTCAGAATGTGAGTTATCTGGGAGTCAGTGAGTGGTTACAGTAAAATAACCTCTAGAAAGATTGCTTTGTTGTATTTGGATGTAATGAAATTACAATATATCACAATATATTAGGCTTTTCTAGATAAGAGTACATAGAAAAACATGTGGTGGTGTTTTTGAGTGGGCGTGGTTAAGGAGAGTGGTTAGAATGGATTGGGACCTGATCATTTTGTTTTGCACCTTGGATTTCACTCTTAAAATCTGGTAACCTTAACTTGATGGCAGTTATCAAAGTGCAACTAGGACCATAGATAAAATTGTATGTGAACCCAACCCCGGATAAAACATGCATTTACTAAAGCTACCACTAGAGGGCGATAAAGAAGAAGCTTTGCGACAGCGCATGTGTAATTCCCTGGCAACAGCAGGTCTATAATCAAGAGCAATCGATGACAGAGTGAGCAGACGCGAGTAGTCGAGCTCTGAGAGAAGGATGTTGGCTGGCTGTAGGGTGGCTCTGCCCAGGGGGCTAAGGTGCTGCCAGAGAGTATTATCGTGGGTGCCTGTTGTTATAATATCACTGGTGGTGCTGTGGTCTTACTATGCTTACGTCTGGGAGCTTTGTTTAGGTAAGTGCGGAGCGCTTGGGCATTGTATGAGGAGGAAGTGTCAGCCGGGCTTTTGTAAATCCGTATCTAGGAGTGGGCGGGGCTGTGGGAGAGATTGACAGGGGCTCGTTGCGGGTATAGAGAATTTTGCGGCTGATGTGCTAATGTCACTGCACATTGGAGCAGTTCTATCCAATTCTTACTGTCTGTGTGCTTAGGGGAAGGTCTGTGTGCTTAGGGGAAGGGGTGTAAGCGGTGGCTGGTGATTCAGTGATGTAGATGAAGCCTGTAATTACTAAACCCTTAATGGAGAAGGAAAGGTGAAGTCACTGGGGGGATTCTAATTTGTTAGGCTCCTCCAATAACTAATGGCTAACCTCCTACCCCTGGCTGGTCTTCCTCTCCTTTAACAGGATACACAAATCTGGGCTACTTCAGTGCATCAGCACATTGCCACTGTCTAGACACTGTCAACAGCTTGTCTAAATCACCCTCCTGTTTCCTGCTTTTCATTCAGATATTTATTATGTTAAGGTTACATAAGAAATAGTTGTTTGTGAAATATAACAATGTACATGTTCTCAAAAATCAATATTTAAGTAATATTTTCCATGGAACATAATGTCAACAATGCTTTTATTGCTGTAGATCATAATGGGACATCATCACTAAAAGTAGACCTCGCATTAGTAAAGTATGGGCACTCTTGGTCTAGGTTCCATCATGGCATCCTACTCTGGATGAGCACACGCGTGTGCAAAACCTTATTGGAAATGTATGTATTGCGTACACACACAGACACAGACAGGCACAGGCATTGTCCATATCTAGGCAATGCCTGGAATAAAATGGCAGCTACATTATCTACATAGACCTTCCCTGGGCTGGTACCGGGGGATTAAATAAAGTGTTGTGATTATAGTGTGAATTAGTGTGTAGGGTGGAGATTTGGGATGGGCTTTCAACTTTCGGGGAATAGGAAGGGTAACCGTTATAGGCAGAAAGAGACAGTTCAGTGTAAAAATAAATTCTGAGTAAATAGGCTGTGCAAAATAAAAAAAATATATATTTCTAATATAGTTAGTTAGCCAAAAATGTAATGTATAAAGTCTGGAGTGACTGGATGTCTAATAAAACAGCCAGTACACTACTTCTTGCTTTTCAGCTGTATAACTCTGAGTTAGTCTTCGACTTGAAGGGGGGGGGGGGTCACATGGGACATAAGTGTTCAGTGAGTTTGCAATTGATCCTCAGCATTCAGCTCAAATTCAAAAGCAACAGTTATGACCCATGTGGCCCCCTCAAAACACTGATTGGTTATTGACTGGCGACCTATCAGTGGAAACCAGGAGAGCTGCAAAGCAGGAAGTAGTGTTCTGGCTATTATTAAAATTAAAGACAGGTGGACTGGTACCTTTGAATACAAAGCTGTAGCCAATTCCTTGTATACAGCGTCGGACTGGGCTTCTGGGACAGTGGGAAAAATCCCCATCCCTTGTGGGCTCCATTGGCCCAGACCTGCTAGACATAGCCGGCACTCCTGACCTCCCCCCACCTGATCGCTCGAGGAAGGCGCGAAACAGGTATGCAAGGGGGGATAGAGTTACAGAGGGAGCCCAGTGGCTGGGGTGGTGGGGGGCCTTGCCACTGGAGGGGGAGTGGTGGAGGGGCCCTGCTACTGGGGGGGCGTCGGGGTGCTGATGTGTTTCCACTTGACAAAGCCTGTAGGCTCAAAACATGTTGTTCTTATACAATAAACCACATTGAGCAGTTCACCTGCCTCCAGGCCGTTCCTCATTTTTCCTAATCATGTGTTCTGGCTATTATGTTAGACACCCAGTCACTCCAGCCTTTATACGTTACATTTTTGACTGACTAACTATATTAGAAATATTGTTTAATTTTGAACAGCCTATCCATTTACCCAATTTTTATTCTTATACTGAACAATTCATTTAACATTCTGTTGTTCGAGAAGCGAGGAGGTATGAGGCCCAATTACAGTGCAGTGGCCTGCAGTTACGCAATGCAAGACACATCCTGCAAAGTGCAAAGAAACAGCAGATTGAGGCTTTGGAGGAATGTGAGCAGTGATATAACTATAGAGCAAGCAGATCTTATGGTTGTGGGGGAACAGGGGGGCCCAGACTGCAGGGCCTGCTGCCTCTGGAGCAGCTATTTACCCTGAAAATTCACAGGCCCCCTGCAGCAAGCGGCAGTTTCCTGCTTGTGCCAGGCCCCTCTGAATTTGGCTGAATGTGAGACACTCTTTGGGTACTGCAGAACTCATCTAAGATTAACCGTTGAAGCTTCTATTATTGCATTAATTTAACATTTATTTGATTTTCCTCCACAGTGACTGTAACAAACCCAGCGGAAAAAGGTAAGTAGCCCAGTAACTCCATGGAACTCTTCATATTTCTCTATATGTATATTATAGACTTGCAAAGCTGATGGCATTATTTTAGTACAAGTATGGGACTTTTATCCAGAATATCCAGATGTTATCAGCAGTGGGCATAAACTCGGCACTAGTGGTGAGCGAATCAGTCCCAGTTTGGTTTGGCAAAAATTTGCAAAACTACAGAAATTCACAAAAAGCCTTAAAGTTAAAGGGCAGGTTTTTGCAGTGACTTATTTTTGCACAGTGATTTTCAGTGCACAATACACTGCCTGTGAAACCTGCTGAAAAATTTTGCTTATCACTGCTCGGCACAGAATATTAATTTAGATAGAATTTGTTTTAAAGAATTAAATAAAATTAAAGCAGGCTGTCATCTGCTACAAGGAGTTGTGCAGTGAGTTATCTCTTTTCTACTGTGTGTTAAAGTCCCTTCTTTCTCATCACCAGCTGCATACCTCTTGATCTTTCATACGGTTTTTCTGCTCTTTATTTGGACCTACTGGAAAGCAATTTTTACACCCCCAAAGCAACCAACTAAAAAGGTAAGCAACAAGACACAACCTGCAGCTACAGGTGTAAGTGTAAAGATTTGCTTAAAGGAAAACAATACCCCCCAAACAATGTAGGTCTCTATAAAAAGATATTGCATAAAACAGCTCATAAGTAAAACCCTGCTTCATGTAAATAAACAATTTTCATAATAATATACTTTTCTAGTAGTATGTGCCATTGGGTAATCATAAATAGAAAACTGGAATTTAAAAAATAAGGGCCACCCCCTGGGATCATACGATTCACTGAACACACAAACATACCAACAAACCATACTTGTTAGGTCACATGAGCCAATTAACAGCAGAGTTCTGTCTTTTGCTTCAACACTTCTTCCTGTTACAGTTTGAATTGTAGTATTTCTGGTCAGGTGATCTCTGAGGCAGCACACAGACCATCATGAAATGGTGGTTCAAGGCAAGAGATGTAAAAGGGGCAATATTTACTTAAATATATACCAGTTTGGTAAGATTCTTTAATATGCCACTTAATATGATATAAACTATCTGTTGCTTAAGTGTTCATTTTGGGGGTATAGTTTTCCTTTAAGCTGGTCATAGACGCAAAGATCCGATCATACGAATCCTCGTTTTGTACGATTTTCGGACCGTTTGTGGAGAGTCCCAAGGATTCGAATGATCGGATTTTTGCGTCTATTGCCAGCTTTAAAGGGGTTGTTCGCCAACTTAACTTTTAGTATGTTAAAGCATGTCCGATTCCTAGCAACTATGCAACTAGTCTTCATTATTTATTTATCATTATTTAATGATTTTCTGCATATTTCCAGCTTTCAAATGAAGGTCACTGACTCTAGAAGCCAAAAAGCTATTGCTCTGTGATCTTACAATTTACATATTACTGTTCCTTTTTAATCCTTATTTTTTCCCTATATTATTGTTGCTTTTAGTTCTGTCCCTCTCCTGTTCTGATTTCAGTCTCTCATTAAAACCACTTCCTAGTTGTTAAGGTAAACGAGACCATAGCAACTTTATTACCCTGCATATATAAATGACGCCTGACTACTGCTCTTTTGAAATTCTAAGTAACTGTTCTCATGGCAGTAGTTTACATTAATAATATATTTATTCAAAAAAATAAAGGTGAAACTATCAATATGAGTATGATAGAGGAGTAGAATGAGCCTGGCATATTAGAAACTAGAGTTCTGAACCAGTGAACTAAATACAACAGGGGTATTTCTGTTGCTGAACTGCTTTGTATACTTTGTAACATAAATACTTATTCTCAATTACACATCTGTGTATTGAGTTTTACTATTGCAATAATTAACAATACACTTCATTGAACCAGACTATATATATATATATATATATATATATATATATATATATATATATATTCATGAATCTCTGTAATCAAGGCGTAACTGTACTTGTAGTTTTTGCTGCCGTACGCCGAAAAGGAGCGGTACGATAATGAAGAACGACCCGAAGCTCAGAAGCAAATTGTGGCAGAGTTTGCAAGAAAATTACCAGTTTATACTCGGACTGGAAGTGGAGGTCTGTACTGGTCATTCTACTGAGTATTCTTGAGATTGTTAAATATAAACACACAGAGCATGTGCTGAGCACCCCTTATTTGAGTACAGGTCTCTGAATGTTGTTCTTAGAGTTCAGTGTGTGAATATCTATAATCATGTCTGTTTGCTATCCCTAACTTTGCAGCAACTCGATTTTGTGACACGTGCCAGATGGTGAAGCCTGATCGCTGCCACCATTGCTCAGTCTGTGGGATGTAAGTGTTTGTGCTGAAATAATGGCTAATCTTTCATGAATCTTTCTATTCAAGCCCTCTTCTATTCAGATACCAGTCTCTTCCAATCAGTGTATGGTTGCTAGGGTAATTTGAACCCTAGCAACCATATTGCAAACTGGAGAGATGCTGAATAGCTCAAACACCACAAATAATAAAAAATGAAAACCAATTGCAAATTGTCTCAGAATATCACTCTCTACATCGTACTAAACATGCATTTAAAGGTGAAAAAAACCAATTACCTGATTGAGAGAGAGCATGCAGAATACTTAAACTTGCAGAAATTGAATTATTCAGCTCTTTATCAATAATATTCTTTTCTTCCTGGTGCAGGTGTGTTCTAAAGATGGATCATCACTGTCCCTGGTAAGTAAGCAGCACACCCTCCATTCATCAACATACCTGATTTCAGATCATTATAAAATCAAATCTTGTCTTTTTCTGTTATTTATTTGAGACTTATGACCTCTGGTAGTAAGCAGCTTTCTACATATACAGCTCCTGAAGTCAGGTTATATAAATTTATACATGGGCACTGATATTGGCAGTGTGTTACACAGTGTGTGAAATATAATTATATTATAATTTTACAAATATGTGTGTGTATATATATCTATATATATCTATATATATCTATATATATATATATATATATATATATATATCTATATATACACACACACACACACACACACACACACACACACACACACACACACACACACACACAATGTGGAAAAATAGAAAATTCAAATACTATGCATCAAAATTCAAATACTTTACTGTTTTTTTGTTTTTTTTTTAAATTAAGCACTTTTTTTTATTTTACTTCACGATTTATCCACTATTTTAACCAAATCGCAAATGTAATACATTCAAAAATATGCACATTTGAATGCTGTTTGGCACAGATGGGTAGAATATAAAGGCTGTGACACCATCTTTGTAGTATTTTATGTGTACTTCAACATCATCTCCTTTCAATATTGTTTTTTACACATTGATATTTTCCAGGGTGAATAACTGCATAGGATATTCAAACTACAAGTTCTTCCTTCTGTTCCTTGCCTATGCAATGTTGTACTGCTTGTATATTGGCTGCACAGTTTTCCAATACTTCATTTTGTACTGGACGGTAAGTGTTATTTTTACAGAGAATCCAGTGCCAAGACACACACACACACACACAAACACACGTTGCCTGATGCTCTCATACATATGGAAAGTTGCCTTTTGCTCAAATTTTTTGGTGGGTAATGGGGCTTTAAATATAGACCGATATTTATACAGTTTGGTCAGATGTGCAGGGCCATCTCTATTCTAGTATGGCTGCAGGAAGCATCGTAAATCAAATTTACATTTAAAACTGCAGTGGAATTGTGTCCTGAGCTTACTTGTTTCAGTCACTCTGCCAAAAAATCCTGTTAAGGACTCAAAATACTGCGTAGATATTAGTATTGTATTTTGAAAAGGGTAATATATATATTTACTAAAGCAATATCAGTATGACCACAGCAAAACTGTATGAATAGTGACACAGTTATGGTATTTCACAGCAGTATATTAGTGTTGTATTTTTGTTTATTGCAATAAACAATTAGACATGCTCTCCTTCTTATAGGATACATTGTCAAATGGCCGAGCAAAATTCCATGTGCTTTTCCTCTTGTTCGTGGCTTTGATGTTCTTCATCAGCCTGATGTTTCTCTTTGGATACCATTGCTGGCTTGTTAGCCTAAACAGAACCACACTGGGTAAGAGTTATACAGTAAACCATTATTATCCTTTATATAGTGTTATGTGTACATCTATATTTCCTTTCCCGGTGATCTTACAGGACTGTAGCTTACAGTTCTTATAACATTCACACAGGGGATGTGGGTGGTAACTGGATTATCTCGAGAATAGCCTTGCAGACACGAGAAGAACATATGTACTCCTTGCACATTCTGGTCACAGTTGAAGCTTCCTCCCCACCGCATCCATTCCTTTTAAGGGTGGTGGCAGATAGGGAGAATAGTCACCCAGCGACAAATCTTCACTACTGCATGCAACTAATCTCTCCAAATGCCTTCTCACTGGCAAAAATATAAATTGCCGTTGGGATGGCATACGAACTGCTTCAGATTTCCAAAGTTGCCTCATGAGGAAACTTGGGGAGACTTTGGAAAGCCGAATCAAATCGTATGCCATCCTGCTGGCGATTTCCTATTCTTGCTGGCCGGAAAGCATTTTGGGGAGATTAGTTGCCCACAGTAGTAAAGAGTTGTCCCTGGGTGACTAATCTCCCCTTCTTCCACCACCCCAAAAGTCTCTCTGTATCTTGATCTGCTACAAATCTGCAAAATTGTGCAGCAGAATTAAAAGGTTCTGTTTGTCTTCTGATCCTCTTCTATCAGTTGCTGTTATGGATCTTGCGGTAGCATGCGCAGTAGAAGCTTGTTCAGGACGTGATTGAACTATGCATGCTCGTGTAAGATCTGTGTTTCCATTATTACAGACAGAAGATTGCACCTTTGAGCTCCGCTATATGCTAGATATGGTTTACATCCTGCCTTGCTTGTTGCAACTTGGCATCATCAGAAATGTCTTAACCACTTTAAAAGAGAACTAAACCACCCCACAGCCAAAAGCCCCCCCCCCCCCGCACAGTTCCACTCCAGAACAACCGTCCCCTCTAGCAACACGACCCACACATGCAGAACAGCACAGCGGAGCACAGGGACACCATGTTCTTTAAGTGAGCGCCAACACTTCAGCTACCGGCATACGTGCAGTTGGAGCCGAAAAGCTCTGTAAATTATGAAAACAAAGAAGAGGATCCACAAGATACTGAAGCTTGAAAACATAGGGCCCCTTAACTCCGCTGCACTATTCTGCATATACAGGTCATTGTATCCAGAGGGGACACCCAGTCCAGTACAACACCATGGCGGGAGGATTTTAAATGAAATTCGCAGTCATGAGTGGCAAAGTTAAATAAAGGTGCTAAACGTCACTCTTGTAGAAACCAGTAGCAACGAATAAAACATTTAGGGAAAAGGCTCAGAGTTTGCTTGTGATGTAGTAGTGCATGGCAGCCAGATCCTTCCATTTAAACAGCACACCAGTAACTACTACATGCTGGTTGGTTAATACTGGTTACTTGAACTTAAGAAAGCTTTTTACTTGTTATTGTTACAATTCCCCCCTTATTTTTGTTGCCTAGACTAACGAAAACTAACTGCTTTCGATTTGACACGTCCAAGTAACAGGAACATGTCACCATGCATATAAAAGCCCTTGCATTGCTAATCTTTTCTCCTGTTGGTGTACCCTTGCCCCTCAGCATCTTCTTACTAATCCATACTGTTCTCGGACATGACTGGAAGACAGATGTAAGCATAGCCCCATGTCCCATCCCCAAACACGACATATCTCATGACACATTAGTTAGAAGGGCCCTGGGGTGAGACTAGGAGACCAATAAAAAAAGTAAAGAGTAGCAGTGCCAAGGTTTAAATAGCAATAGCGATGCATTCCTGTTAAAGACTGTCTTTATCTACAGTAAATCATTTATTGTTAATATCAAGGAACTATTCAATAAAGATCCAACACTTATGTGTAAATTATGTATTTCAATTTCATCATAAAATCTTCACAGGTGCACATTTATATACTGTGTTCCTTTAGCCTGATTCCTCGCTGTGTTTCCAAATGACTGCCTGTATTCAGGTGGTATTTTGCAAATGTAATTTCCCTTATGCTAGAAAACAGCAGCAATGTGCCTAATAAAATAATAATAACAACTTGTTCCTGGGGTAACCCACTCACATGCTTTACAGACTCCTTTTTGCAGTTGGTTTTCATTTTTAATTATTTAAGTTTTTTGAGTTATTTAGCTTTTTATCCAGCAGCTCTTCAAGTCCAAATTACCCTAGCAACCATGCAATGATTTGAATAAGAGACTGAAATATGAATAGGAGAGGGCGTGAATAGAAAGGTAATAAAAATTAGCACTCACAATACATTTGTAGCTTTACAGAGCATTTGCTTTTTAGAAGGGGTACGCAATGCCCATTTGAAAGCTGCAAAGAAGCAGAAGAAAAAGGCAAATAACTATAAAACTATATAAAAAAAAACCAATTGAAAAGTTGCTTAGAATTGGCCATTCTATAACATACTAAGAGATGCCTTAAAGGTGAACCACCCCTTTTAATAACTGGATATTTCTGTACATGGGTGTATGTATTGAATGTTTCAAATCTGCTGCACGAGTAAAAATAATTTATTTTTGTTTTTTAGAGGCATTTTCCACTCCGGTCTTTCAGAGTGGCCCGGATAAAAATGGCTTCCACCTGGGTATTCGCCGGAACTTAGAGCAGGTGTTTGGAAAGGAAAGGAAACTGTGGCTTATTCCTGTATTCACAAGGTAGGTATTTTGCAATAAACCACGTGTCGAAGTACTGTCTCTTTAAAAAAAAAAAACTTCGACCCCCTACTTCGCCACCTAAAATCTACCGAGGTGCAATGTTAGCCTATGGGGAAGGTCCCCACAGGCCTTCTAACAAGTTTTTAAGAAAAATCGTTTGATCGATGGATTAAAATCCTTCGAATCCAACGATTCGAAGGATTATGTCGTTCGATCATTCGATCAAACTATTTGCAGTAAATCCTTCGACTTCGATATTCGAACTCGAAGGATTTACATTCGGCAGTCGAATATCGAGGGTTAATTAACCCTCGATATTCGACCATATGTAAATCTGCCCCTTAGTGTTATTTGAAAAGGGACCCCCTTTGCACTCATACTGACCCTACTCGATTGGAAGAAGGCTTGGCACCCAAGTACTAAACTGAAGTGCCATAGAAACAAGTCTGAGTATAATCCACACAATAACTTGCTTATGTAAAGCAAGACTTGGTTTATTTAAACTCTCATGGGGAAAACTATAGGGGAAGTGGGTCCTAGAAGACCAAGTGGGGCCTTTCTGATGAACTAGATGTGTATATGATTGTAAAATAGTCCTTGTTCTTCTTTTGTGAGGCTCTAAAATTATTTTGCCATGGGACCCAGTCATATCTAATTATGCCATGGAGAATAGAGAGTTTGTAGATGATACACAGGCAAAAGAATTTGAAAAGGCAAAGCCTAGGCTCAGTGTTGTACAAGGAAAAGGGAAGGCCCAGTCAAATACTGGTATAAAGACATAGATCTCCTGCTTCCCATGGTCATCTAAATCAGCTGCAATTACAGCTTACTGTCCAGCTGTGCAAATTCAATGCACAGTGTTTTACCTTGCAATACATGGTACATACAGTATGGTGCCTTCGCCTCTGGGACAGTGTGCTATGTATGCAGTTCATCCTTGTTTTTTATTGCACTACTTGTACTACTTTAATTGCTTGTAGTTGCTTGTAGACTTTGCATGTGAGTGCAGTGATGTCTGACTTGCATGTCTCCTCTCCTTTAAGCCTTGGGGATGGTTTTACCTATCCAATGAGAATGGCCTGCGAGTCCCGAAACCCACTTTTAGCTGCAGAGAATCAGTGGGAAGATGATTTGACGGATGAAGAGAGCCAAGGTAGGTAAAAAGAGGGACTTGATCATTTGCGATTCCTAATGAAATTAAGTCTGGTTTTGGAGATTGAAATAAAAACATTTCCTTTGTTTTGCAGCATATTGTGAAACTTCACACATAACGGTACACATCGAGAAATAGTATTTGGGATACTTAAAATAAAGGTAAGTGTATAAACAGGTGTGTGATATCCAGTTGGATGAAATAGTGAACACAAAAAATAATGTCCCCATCTATAAACTCTATAAAGATTGTCTTTATTTCCATTTCTTTAGCTGTTCCCTACTAGCACAGGATACTTTTTACTCTATTTCCATGTTGGGTTAGTCTCATTTTCCTTTGTTTCAAATAGGGATGCACCAAATCCAGGACTTGGTCAAATTAAAACAAATCAAAGCGCCTGTCTGAATCCTAAACTTTGCTATTTTCACCCGTGTGCCAGAAATTTCCAATCAAAGTGAGGGTTTGGATTTGGCCAGATCCAGTGAAAGGTTTTCAGGTAAAACAATGGATTTGGTGCATCCCTAGTTTCAGATCCTTAGAAGTTTTGGATACTACTCATAATACCTTAGAAGGGACTGCAAGGCAACTTAACTATTGGAATAATGGATCATTTTTTTGATAAAATTACAATAGCTAGGAGGAAGAAAGTTTTCCCTTTCTTTGAGGATGGGTCCTGGCACCAATTCATGATACTTCAATGGGTGGACTGGGACATAGAAATATCAGATACTGATAATTAGGTTTGGTGTATGTATTCTTAGTGCAAAATTGATTTTTTTTTTAATTTGCAGGGGCAAAAACATCACAAAGCTTCTTTCTCAGAATGCCCCACTAAAGAGACTGAATCCAGTATCCCTATACCAGACTGAAGTGATGTAGGAACACAATGTACTTCTCAGGGGCGGCCTAGTCTGAGCCGTTGTATTAAGGCTGCTATTCTTATGGAATTAAGGGGGTAGAGGATGTATTTAATGAGAAGGGAAAGTGGGCCAGTCATATTTTTAAACTACTTATTTTGTGGGTTTTCAAAAACACTGATCAGTAACTGATCAGTGAGCTTGGGGTATTTGTATAAATGCAGTTTACAGATACAATAATACTGGAAGGGAATGGCTTTTTTTTCCTTAATTCATCTTTTCATTATTTCAAATATATGTGCACCTCTTTGCTGTGCCCGTGTGTTTGGAACAGAAAAGGGGTTCTGTAGGGGTTGTTTTTTTATATTGTTCTTTTTCTATTTAAACCTAAATTCATTATTATGTAATCTAGGGTAGGGATGAAACTCCTCCCAACATCCTTCAGCTAATTCAGCTTGTATAGGATAATGGGAATGAAAGATTTATACAGGTATGGGACCCCTCCGGAAACCCGTTATCTAGAAAGCTACGAATTATGTAAAGGCTGCCTCCCATAGACTCCATTTTATCCAAATAAAAAAAAAAGATATAATTTTACATAGTTAAATCAGGTTAAAAAAACCAAAGTCTGTCAAGTTCAACCCCTCCAAATGAAAACCCAGCATACTTAATCCTTATTAGAAGCAGCACCAAGCTATTGAGTTTTTTTAATGTTTGATTTTCTAGTGGACTTAAGGTATGACAATCCAATTTACAGAAAGATCCACTATCCGGAAAGCCCCAGGTCCCGAGCATTCTGGATAACCGGTCCCATACCTGTAGTAGCAAAAATATAGATGGTGGTTTATCCCTGCTCTACCCACTTGTACTCCCAGGGTTACTTCTTGAAGGGACAGTATACCCCCTTGTTCAGCATGAGTGCAATAATAAAGCTTGTGCTGAACATACATTTGGTTATTGTATAAATCACAAAAAAAAACCTGTGGTTTTTGTTCATTCTTGAGCTAAACAGGAAAACAGAAGCCGCTCCATGTTAGATAATTAGATTACCAGAGCACAGATTATCCCCCTGTCTAATGGACCACTGCTAACAAAACAGTTACAACAAAAGTGTAGAGGTTTACCATACAACGAGCAGTCGGTATTTATAAAATAATTTAGTGTCACAAGTGGTGTCGTTATTATCCCCTAAATCATAATACATGCTTCAGTGCTACATGCCATAAGATACAGAACTGCATCACATTGAGTTTCAGGATTAGATGCACATAGTATACTCTATAGTAGTCAGAGCTAACACTATAGAATATGTATGGAACACACTGCTAGAGTACAGTTATATTGCCTGAGTACAGGTACACAAGCAAGGGAGGTTGCCAGTTATGAACTGATAGATATAATAGTGGTATGTGAATATGTATGTTTACACTTCTTACTACATTCCAAATTGTATTCATCCATTGCCAGGGAAGCATGCACAAATAATGATTCATTTCCTACCTATAGGTACAATTCATGCGTGTCTTCTATATTTGCCCTTAAACTGCTGGTTAATCTACTAGCCTGTCACCTTAATTCATTAAATTAGAATACTGTACATAGGATGGTTTGTTAGAACTTGAAGCCCCCCTTTAGTCTGCTATTGGTTTATATGGTGCTCCAGTACCGAAGATGGGCAAATTGAAACCCAAGTCTTTCGGTGGATTGCTGGGAGTTGTAGATCGTAAAAATCGAAAAATAATTTCTCAATTTTTTTTTTTTTTTTATAATTCAGATGTCTGTTTTATCTGAAATGTTACTGTATCCCATAGGGCAGAGACACACACACACTGCTATTTCGGGAGATTAGTCACCCAGCGATAAATGGATTCTTCTTCAGGCGACTAATCTCCTCGAAGTTGTAGATCGTAAAAAAATTTCTCAAGCTTTTTTTTTTTGGGGGGTTTTTTATAAGTCAGATGTCTGTTTTATCTGAAATGTTACTGTATCCCATAGGGCAGAGACACACACATTGCTATTTCGGAAGATTAGTCACCCAGCGATAAATGGATTCTTCTTCAGGCGACTAATCTCCTCGAAAATCCTGCTCACCAGCTAGAATCTAAATCGCCCGCAGGATGGCGCTTTGATCGCTTCAGCTTTCCGAAGTCGCCCAAAGTTTCCTTGTTAGGCGACATCAGAAAACGAAGAGTTCCGAGTGCCATCCCGTCGGAGATTTACATTCTAGCTGCCGGGAATGCAGTTCGGGGTGATTAGTCGCCTGAAGAAGAATGTGCGACTAATCTCCCGAAATAGCAGCGTGTCTCTGCCCTTACTGGCCAAATTGTTTTCTGTCTGTTAATTTATTTACATATATCATTGTGTTTGTAAAGCTTTTATAAAGAAACAACAAGGGATTTCATTTGTGCTGGCCATAGCACTGCATTGACTGCTTCCTTCTAATGCGTCCAACATCAACTACAATATGTAAACTACAATAATATATTAGTCCTTCAGCCCAACCCTAGAAAACACAATATACAATCCTCCAGTAACATTTAATTTATAATTAATGAGATAGCATTGCCACATTTCAGATAAATTAATTACAATTCATCAAGATGCAGTGGGTGTTTCTGCTTTTATTCTATATAATCACACATACATTATACATTGATTATACTCCTTCATTTTTACAATTAATACATTCTTAGAACATCGCTAATTCTGTCGGTCAAGCATAGCCTAATTCCTTTGGGCTCATGTAATTAAAAAAATGAAAGTCCATAAGCGCTATCTGAACTGCCAAATGTATTTATAAAAACTATCCTTATCCTTATACCATGTTAAAAGAGCAATCCCTCTGCAGAGCCGTGACATAGTGGAATCAGGGGTGTAACTACCGGGGGAGCAGGGGTTGCAAATGGGCCAGGGCCCGCACCCCCGCAGGGCCCCCCCGGAAGATCGTACGCGCTGCAGCCGGCTGGAGTCGGCTGCAGCGGCACAGGAAAATAGCGGACAAGAGGGTGGGGGCGGGCCCGTCTGCGCGGCTCGCACCAGGGCCCGCCCCCACCAAGTTACGTTACTGAGTGGAATTTACCCCAAAGGGAACGTTTGACATTAGTGTAAAAGGGGGGCAGTCTTATAAATAGATATTTAATTTCATGCCAAATTCTAGACTTTTTTTTTCTCACTGTTAAAACAAAACATTAAATATGCAGCTTTATAAATATGCCCGTAAATGTCCTGCAAAATGTACTTCATATTTGTATATAACGATTATTCTGTATATTTGGTTGTAAACTGTATTTATGATTTGTAGGTTTGTGGCGGGGGTGTTTTATGGGTGTGTTTAATCAGACTATGTGGATAAGCAGTATTCCTACCACTTGAACTAACCCCTTTCTATCACTCAAGGGAAAGTCATTATTGCTCTCACTGTGGTTCCTTCTGTTTTTTGTTTTGTTTTTTTTAGAAGGGAAATGTAATGAGAAAAAAGGGGCATTGTATGCCTTAAAGGAAAACTATACCCCTAAAATGAACACTTAAACTTAAGCAACAGATAGTTTATATCATATTAAGTGACATATTAAAGAATCTTGCCAAACTGGAATATATATTTAAGTAAATATTGCCCCTTTTACATCTCTTGCCTTGAACCCCCGTTGCATGATGGTCTATGTGCTGCCTCAGAGATCACCTGACCAGAAATACTTCAACTCTAACTGTAACAGGAAGAAGTGTTGAAGCAAAAGACACAACTCTGTCTGTTAATTGGTTCATGTGACCTAACATGTATGGTTTGTTGGTATATTTGTGTGCACAGTGAATCGTACGATCCCAGGGGGCGGCCCTTATTTTTTAAAATGGCAATTTTCTATTTAGAAGTACCCAATGGCACAGACTACTAAAAAAGTATATTATTATGAAACTGGTTTATTTACATGAAGCAGGATTTTACATATGAGCTGTTTTATGCAATATCTTTTTATAGAGACCTACATTGTTTGGGGGGTATAGTTTTCCTTTAAAGGGATGGTTCACCTTTAATGTAACTTTTAGTATGTTATAAAACATTTTCAATTGGTTTTCATTATTTATTTTTTATAGTTATTTGCCTTTTCTTTCTGATTCTTTGCAGCTTTCAAATGGGCTTGCCCAACTCTAAAAAAACAAATGCTCTGTAAGGCTACAAATGTATTGTTACTTTTTATTACTGATCCTTCTATTCAGGCCTCTCCTATTCATATTCCAGTCTCTTAGTCAAATCAATGAATGGTTGCTAGGGTCATTTGGACCCTGGTTACCAGATTGGTTAAGATGCAAACTGCAGAGCTGCTGAATAAAAAGCTAAATAAGTCAAAAACCACAAATAATAAAAAATGAAAACCAATTGCAAATTATCTCAGAATATCTCTCGCTACATCATATTAAAAGTTATCTCAAAGGTGAACAACCCCGTCACAAAAAATCCAATTGTCATTCACTACTTGCTTCTAATGCATTTTCCTTTATACAAATAATGCCAATAGATTGTGTTATTGTCAATTGTCCCGCAATAGGAATGGGTTGTTATTATAAGTATAGGATACTTGCTTGACAAATGTGTCTATGAATTGCTTAGGTGCATTGCTGTTATTTATTGTGCGATTCCTGCTTTTTTTATGTTCTAATCAGCCTAAAGAATGTATATTTTGTACTTTTTTAACATGGAGCAATTGTAAAAGGGGAGTAACTGTAAAATCATTATCTCTGGTTTAAAAAAAAAAAATACAGTGTTTTTGTTACAAAATGTAATTTTGATTTGTGTGTTTTATTAAAATCTTATGGATAATTCGTAGCGGAGCTTCAGTACATCTAATATACATATTTATATTGTGGTAGGATGGAGAAATGACATGAAAGACGTGAAGTGTAATTGAAGCTTTCCCTTTATAAAGCATAATTGCATTAAAATGACATAGAAATAGGAGCAGCGGCTCTCAAACTGTGGGGCTGGTCTCTAAAAGAGCGTTCAGTGTCATGACTAGGAGGGCTCGACCCAAAGAGACGGTGAGAGAGAGGTTTTGCCTATTGGATCTCCTAGATATGTCTGGAAGCCCAGCTGCTGTGTCAGAACCATAACATTGTTGATATGACAGCAATGTTTGTATGTCTGTGCCCTAATAGAACAGATCTCAAAATAGATTTTGGAAAGCCAGAAAGAAAGCAACTATACTTAAGGAACAGTTGATGGCTGTCCATACAATCTTGCAGGAGGACATCTACTACTTCTGCATTAGTAGAGCTAGGCCTTGGCTCTCCCCAGCAAATCTAGTACCCTGACTATTATGTAGTGTGACGCTATTTTGGGCTATACAGACCAACGGGGTTAATTAGCAGCTAGTGCACTACAGCATGGGTTACATGTGACTCTAACACTTCAGGCTAGGGCCTTCACTACATGGAAGATGTAGTCTGTAGTGTAGTGTAGTGTTACTACAACTCCCACAGGCTACTGTGCAATAAAACAGGAAAATAATGGGCACCAGGAGGTTCTTGCAGTCAAACAGAATAAGCTTTTATTGATCTACAGGGCACTTACATCAGTACAGAGGCATTTGCAAAATATATGTAGGCACATAACTCACACAGAGCTTCAGAGGTAGAGGCAGGTGTATTTTCCTATGGATGTAGTCAAGGCAGTACAGCACCTCCAGGCAGAAATAACTCACATGAGGTCTGGATCCCACCCAGTGAAGTGGTCAGGGAGGAGAACCTAAAGCCTGACACCCTATCCACTGTGGTCCCTTCACTGTAGGCAAATCTTACAGCCTATAAGCTTATTGGAGCACAAAGCTGCTCTTTCTCTCTTCCCTCTCTGTCTTAGTCTCCTAGAGAGTCTATAACATTATATTCCTGCCACTCTCTAGCCTCATTCACGGGGTCCCTGCTCCCCAACTTATCCTCTAGAGGTACTGGTCCCTCATTTCTGGGCCTTGCTGTACCCAGGCTCCCCTGGGTACACCCAGCTGGATCAGCAGCCAAAGAGAAAAATCCACCCCTTCTCAATCACTATACCAGAGTATGACAGGGTGTGGTCACAGCACCTCCTGGCCAATAGCACAGCTATGCAAATTACATCTAGCTACATGGGCATCTGCCCAGCAACAACGATCAGGAAGTATAGGGTATTAAAGCCATAAGGGCATATTATCCCTGTGAGTCCCTACAGTAGCAAAAACTGTCATGTATTTCATGTTACTGCTCTCAACTGCCAATAGGCTTTCTACTGTTTATGCTGATATATAACAAGTTAAAAAAATTTTTTTTATTTTTTACAAATGTATTACATTGTAAGAAAATGTATAATTTATGTTTATATTGCACATTTAGAAGTTTCCATTTCCAAGGTAAGTGTGCTCTGAAAAAAAAAAAGAGTGGATGTCAATTGCAGATGAATGAACTTGAACAAAAAAAAACATTGTGCTTCAGGGGGTTATTTATCAAAGGTCAAATGTTAGAGCTATGTGAGCTTTTTTTTTTTTTTTAGACCTCGAATGGTTTCTAAATTAAGAAAAAACTCGGATCCGAATCCGGGGTTAAAAACCCAAAAACCTGAATTGATTAAGTTTTCTGAGGAAAAAACTAGAATAGTTAGAATTGTGTTTTCGAGCAAAACACACCAAAAAAAACTTGAACGTCATAAAGTCTTTTTACAATCTTCACATGGTTCAAGGGACGTCTGCCGTTGACTTTTACGTGACCTCGACAGGTTTTAGATGGTGTATTTTTGGATTCAAGCTATTTCCAGGGTTGAAGTATAATAAATCTCGAAAAGTTCAAGTTTTTAATTAAAAAAAGTTATTTTTGTAACCTAAAAAATCGATTATTCTCTCAGCAAAATTTTCTGGGCCCCCTGGTCCCTGTCCACCCCAGATCCCGCCCCCAATCCAGACGCCGCCCACACCACAGTAAACAGTCCACACAGATACCAGCGCTAGAAACAGTAAAAAAAATGGTGCCAGGGCTCCCCATAAAGGTTTTTACAAAAACATTGGTGGTCAGGGGCCCCATAGAATATTTTTAAAAATTATTGGTGGCCAGGGGTTTCATAAAATAAAAAAAAAGTTGGTGTTCAGTGGGAATTACCTCAAGTTCTTCTTCGGCTCCTTTTGTGGCTTTGGGTCTTTTTGTGGCTTCTGGTCTTTGACGTGGCTTTGGGTCTTTGGTGCCGAATGAACTTTCCAGCATAGCGGGGGCCCCCCTTTAGCCCTGGGCCCGGTACACAGTTCACAGCTGTATCCCTGATGGCGGCCATGTCTTCAATAACTGCAGACAGACGGAAAGACATCAGGTAATTTAACATTCCTAGCAAACAACTCTACTGTAAACTGGAAAGGAATATCTCAGCAATGCTTAAAGGAACAGTTCAGTGTAAACATAAAACTAGGTAAAAATAAAAAAATTATTTTATTATAGTTATATAATAAATAATTAATTATCTAAATAATGGCAGGTGACAAGTCTTGCCCTAACAGGTAAGAGAGATACAGATTAGAGGTTAGAGAGATGTATAGGAGCAAGTAGTGTTCTGGCTATTATGTTAGTCATACGTTCTCTCCAGCTTTTATACATTACATTTTTGGCTAACTAACTTTGAACCCTTTTTAATGTTTTTACCTTGAATTTAAGCGCACCCTGGATAGCTAAATAAAGTGTATACTATAAGCAATACTGCATTTCAGTGCATCCGATTCACAATCTCTTCCCAATAACATCAGTAGCAATATGCCTGCAGTAAGAGGCAGCCATTGCTTTAGCTCAACTGTAAGTAACTGTAAGTTAGCAACCCAAGGGTCCACTGAATCCAGACAGAATCACACAATACCGTAATAGTGGTTTTGGAGCCGCTGCCAATTTAGCTGCTGAAATTTCATATTTTGCCTCAACTTCGTCTATCACTTCCGCCATTGTCTTCGCGTATTTGTAGCACTCGCACTTCACTATCACCTTCCTTTCTCCTATAACAACGACTTCTAATTCTTCAGGCTTTTTTCGACAACACGGGCAGAAAACTTTGTAACACTCAAATGAGTATATGCTGCCAAAAAGGGAAAAGAGGAGAAAGAAGTCAAAAAAAAATATCTATGGAATATCTGAATTTCACATCTTAGTAACAAAGAAGGGCAGAGGCATATTTATTAATGTTCCAAATTGTAATATGCTGTGATTAAAAAAAATTCTAGTCTCAGGTATACAATTTTCAAAATCACCTTTTTAGCAAATAGATAAAAAAAAACATTTAAAAAGCAATTATTTTTGAAATCAAGCCTTGAAATTTTTTTTTTATTTATGATTGTCCATTTTTTTGCATTATTTAAAAGGAAAAAACCCCTTTGATAATGGAGAAAAAGACATTCACTTTTAGTTGGATTTTTTTTTCTTTTTAATTGGCTTCTAAAATTAGGATAAGGATTCTAATGTTATTCAAGCATCAATATATAAAGCAACAGAACTCACCAGTGGTAAAGGCTAAGTATAATCGCATATCCCAAGATAAAAATGATTGTGAACGAAGTCCCGAAAAATGCTGCTGTTAGCAAATTGCTGTTCTTAATAACTGCAGATAGAAGGAAAGACATCAGTTAATTAAATAGCATAATATCAATTCACACACACACACATATATATATATATATATATATATAATCCATGTTAATAAGAATAAAACATCACGGATGCACTGAGTTCATATTAAATTCAGTAGGACTTACTTGCCACTTGCTGATCTGTAAAAATGCTAAATCCATATGAATTGGTAATAAAAGATAATAAGATCAAAATAAAAATATTTAGATCCATGACTGTTATGCTCTTGTTGTTTTACCAACTGGCACTGTTTTTCTTTCCTTGTGAATACTTGCTGTAGTACATGTTTGCTGCATTGTGACATCACAGACGTATCTAGGGGGAGGGGCCAATTGACTTGATTATGTCATAATGCAACAATGAAACAGGTGTGTGAACAAATATTATGCAAATAATTAAGTACTGAGATGCATATAATGACACAGAGAATCCATATTGTTATGCACTAATGCAGTATGTTAATGAGTCAAAGCCAAACCAACAACTGTACTGTACAAAAGAATGTCTCAACAATAATTAACAGCACTTCATATTGCACTGTAAGGCAAGGACTGTCTGTGCTGTGTGATACTGCTAATGGCTCAGAAACACAAGGCTGAATCAACTGAATCCATGAAGTGCATAGAAAATACAAAGACAGTTAGGGTCGTTAATAATCTGGGCTGAAAGCCTGTTAGCTGTATAATACTGCCTATTATTACCCAGAATGCTAGGGACCTGGGTTTTTACTGGAAAAGCTTGTTCTGTAATTTGGATTACCATACCTTTTCGGCAAATTTATTAAGGATCGAATTGTATTTTCCATGAAAATTTTAGTTTTCAAGCTTATTTTTGTGGTTAAAAATCTATTTTTCAGGTTAAGAAAAACTAGAATTTTTTTATTTAAAAAAACTAGAATTTTTCAAGATTTGTTATACTCTTACCCTGGAAATAGCTCCGATCCAAAATGATGTATGACACATGTACACATGCTGAATCACTGGCCAGATGGATTTATGATTTGGCCAATGCAGTCCACATCCCAGCAGTTACTGGGGTTTAGATTTGGTGTGTGTATTTTTAGTGCAAAATTTAAATACCTTCGTTTTTTTATTTGCAAAACATCAAAAAGCATCTTTCTACCTATATCCACTCTTGGTGGATATGCCTGATTGTGGCAAATCTCTGGACAGAAACTTTCCAATTAGATATTCAATATACAACTAGAACCAAACCCAGAAATGCCCCTACTATTTTTTCCCTCTATAAAACTCACTAAACTTTAGAATAACTTATTTTCCCACATATTAGTAACAACCAGATGGACAATAGCAATTGAATTGGTTATCACCAACTCTGTCTCTAACCCAAATGAAATCCAGAGTGGACCACATACATTCAATGTCCTATCTTTCAGCACTATTAACATATACTAGAGAGCAGTGATCCCCAATCAGTAGCTTGTGAGCAACATGTTGCTCCCAATGGCCTCAAAGCAGGTGCTTATTTTTCAATTCCAGGCTTGGAGGCAAGTTTTGGTTGTATAAAAACCAGGTGTACTGCCAAACAGAGTCTCAATGTAGGTTGCCAATCCACATATGGGCTACCAAATGGCCAATCACAGCACTTATATGGCACCCCAAGAACATTTTTCATGCTTGTGTTGCTCCCCAACTCTTTTACTTCTGAATGTTTCTTACGGATTCAAAAAGTTGGGGATCCCTGCTATAGAGGTTCACAAACAAACTTGAGACTATTATTCCACTGCTACTATAGACACTTCTCTCCCTACTATACCTGCTATCCCACAGTCACATTCCCTTCCCAGAGACTATTATCCCACTGTTACTATAGGCACCATCTCTCCCTACTATACCTGCTATCCAACAGTCACACTCCCTTCCCAGAGACTATTATCCAACTGTTACTATAGGCACCATCTCTCCCTACTATACCTGCTATCCCACAGTCACACTCCCTTCCCAGAGACTATTATCCCACTGTTACTATAGGCACCATCTCTCCCTACTATACCTGCTATCCCACAGTCACACTCCCTTCCCAGAGACTATTATCCCACTGTTACTATAGGCACCATCTCTCCCTACTATACCTGCTATCCCACAGTCCCTTCCCAGAGACTATTATCCCACTGTTACTATAGGCACCATCTCTCCCTACTATACCTGTTATCCCACAGTCACACTCCCTTCCCAGAGACTATTATCCCACTGTTACTATAGGCACCGTCTCTCCCTACTATACCTGCTATCCCAGTCCCTTCCCAGAGACTATTATCTCAGAGGCTGCAGGGTAGGGTGCATTCCCTGATCAACTGGCTGTCCAACTGGCGACCCCCCCCCCCTTGTGTGGCCCTCCACTTCAAAGTCTGCCTGCTGTGTTTGCTTAGCATTTGTAAGATCTAAAAGGTATCACTAGAGATTAACTGGCCCCTGCATTGTTTAAACCTCAAATTCACCCATGTAATCCACCCTGCATTGTTCACATTTGTGACTCCTCTATTGTTTACATCCTAAAGGCCCACACTTGAGAAAGGGCCCTTGCTGCCCGAAACATGTCGTGTGGAATGCACAATAAAGACTGAATAGCAGGTATTCTGCTTTTTGCTGTTTTTTCTTGATTTGCCATTTTAATATATTGAAGTTGACTCCTCTATTGTTTACATCCTAAAGCCCTGTACTGTTCACACCTGAGACCCAGACTGAAACTGCCCACATTGTTCACCTGTTCACACCTTCTACAAAATACTAATGAGGCACCAGCACTGTGTCACTGTATGCAGTACATATTAGACTGGTCCTGATTCCTGTCTCCTGCTCTGTTCTGTGTTCCCTATGCTCCCTGTGTGTGTCATACTTTGCCTGCTTTTTGCACCCTGTGTTTGCCATACTCTGCTGACCTATGAACAGCATTTGAAAATTATTGTTAGGGGCCCCTAAGGTGTTTAATCATATGCTGGGGTACTGTATTATACACAGGGGAGGAGGAGGCATATGGATTTATGGGTATGTCTTATTATGACAACTTTTCACATATGAGTGACATCCCTGCCAGTGCTGGGCCAAGGTAGTTTGGCACCCTAGGCAAGAGCTTTAATTAGTGCCCCCTCTGTCTTGCATTACCATTTACCTCCTTACCATGATGGTTTTTAAATAAAGAGAGCAAGAAAATGTACAGCACTTTTTCATTTATATTACTGCCCCCTGTACCTGTGCCAACAGCTATCCATCATACTGCCCCCCCCATACCTGTACCAGCAAGCAGAGCAGCCATCCATCATACAGCCCTCCAGCAGCCATCATATTGCCCCCAATCTTTACCTGTGTCATTAGCAGCCAAAAATAAATCTGATCACATCATATTGCCCCCAAGTATTTATGTACCTGTGCCAGCAGCAACAGCAAACATATGGGCCCCAAATCTGTACCTGGCTGTGCCAACAGGAAGCTTCACACTTTACAGTATTAGGTAATAAGTAATGGGTGTGATTTAAAGTGGGTGTGGTCTAAAAACAGGGAGTGGCTAACACTGGCTTCCATTATCGGCCCTCCACTATGAAGATTAGAAAAATTCCGGCCCTCGGTACCAGAGAAGTTGGACAGCACTGAACTGGATGATCCCATAATGGATCTGTATTGTTCTCCACTGGTCACTCAACAAAACAATGCCTTTCAGATGTCAAACTTGAGGTCAACCCTTGCGGTCATCCAACAAAATAATAATAATAATGGATCTTTGGCACAGTAAAATAAAAAATAATTCCAAGCAACTTCCCAAAATACATAACTACATTTTTTTTTAATGGTTTTAAAGCCATTTGTAAATGCAATTGCTGTTGATAGTAGTATTTGTTTATCGTTTTCTGGGTCTGACTCTAAGGGCAATGACATGCTGCTATTTGTTGCATGGAAAGGCATTTGAGTGATTTTGTGATTTTCGTGTTTTAGCATTTTTAGCAGCTTAAGACACAAACGGCTTGATTCAAGTCAATGCAATAAATGTGCGATAATGGAAAGATGTGTTTACCTGCAAAAAACAATGCGCCAATCTACCAAATTAAATTAATTGTGATATAGAATTTAGTTTAAAACCTTCAATTTCTGCGTTACCTTGGTTTCCGGTTTTAACGCTCGTTTTTTTGCGCAGATGGTTATTTTTTTTCCGGAAAATCGGAGAATGAGCACGCACTCCAGTGACACACCAGGTTGGATGAAATCTCTATCTTTATTCCATAGGTTAAAACAACTGTCCTAACGCGTTTCTTATCTAGAGATACGTAATCCTAGGCACATTTCAAAAACGAACCGTAAATAAATTTTATCCAACCCGGTGCGTCACAGGAGTGCGTGCTCATTCTCCGATTTTCCTGCATTCTCACCCCAAGATATGGGTTCGGGCGCTGCATCTAGGCCACCAATCTTTAGCGGTGAGTGCGAAATATATTTATTTATTCAGTTTGCAGAGAATGCCGAGCTTGTAAGCGACGGACCTGGGGCATGTGCACCGGGTAAGGTTTTTAACCAGCAGTTTTGAGGTTTACCGTTTGGATAGAGCCGCAGGTTTCCTTGTTATTTTTTTCCCACTAATCACGCCGCAACTTAACAAGCAAAGTTCTACCTCCATCTACAGTTGCATATATATAGTACAACATATATCAAGTTCAAAACGTTTACATTTTTTGATGTGAAAAATAACTTCCAGCTACCCTTTAAAGGAAAACTATACCCCCAAATTGAACACTTAAGCAACAGATAGTTCATATCATATTAAGTGGCATATTAAAGAATCTTACCAAACTGGAATATATATTTAAGTAAATATTGTCCTTTTACATCTCTTGCCTTGAGCCACCATTTTGTGATGGTCTGTGTGCTGCCTCAGAGATCACCTGACCAGAAATACTACAACTTTAACTGTAACAGGAAGAAGTGAGGAAGCAAAAGACACAACTCTGTCTGTTAATTGGCTCATGTGACCTTACATGTATGGTTTGTTGGTATGTTTGTGAGTACAGTGAATCCTACCATCCCAAGGGGCGGCCCTTATTTTTTAAAATGGCAATTTTCTATCTATGATTACCCAATGGCACATACTACTAGAAAGTATATTATTATGAAAATGGTTAATTTACATGAAGCAGGATTTTACATATGAGCTGTTTTATGAAATATCTTTCTATAGAGACCTATATTGTTTGGGGGGTATAGTTTTCCTTTAAAGGTCAAGGTAGCCTAGGACTCCTAGCACTTGTCTCATCACAACCAATCAAATAATATATTTTCAACCCCCCACCTAGACCTAGCTATAAAAAGAAGTTGCTGTTCTAGAAGATTCGTGGAAGTGCCTTTGCCCCTCCATGTTGCAGGTGCTTGAGTACTCCAACTCCGCTATTCCAGGTAACTGTATTCAAAAAGAAACTCAACTTTACTCTTTTGTCACATTTTTCCACTTGCACACTTAACCCTATCCAATAAATGGTTTGAATAATATATATATATTAAAAAAAAAAAAGGTTATACAATTCAGAAAATATTAGTTATCCTCTTTGGCAATTTTATTTTAAGAAATAAAGATGTACAATTCTACAACAAGATGTGATCTTATATTGTTGCTAATAAATAAATCAAAATGTAAAAATGAAAAAAAAAAAACCACCAAATATGCATAATTTTAACAGAGAACTAAACAGATGCTGGAGTCCATTCTGGCGGCAAAATGGACGTTCTTCTTTAAAGTAAAGGACAAATTAGCATAGGGCTGTAACTGCATCTGGTCAGGGGTCCCAAACACCTTCTATTAAGCATACGGCCTGCAGCGGCCATTAAAGCTCTACTGAATTGCAGTGGCATGCTGATAGGCTGGAGCCCTTGCTTATACGGATGCAAATGAATTGGCAAGCTCAGAGCAAGACCACATAGTTACTTAATAAGGCAGGGATGTGGTGTTTCTGGCAGCAGCTGTTTTGGACAACTGGTTAAGCTGCAAATGTAGCCCCATCTTAATTAATGTGCCTGCCATATGAGAGGACAGTTACCAATTAAAAAAGAGAATCCATTCAGCCTACATTTAGCACTAATATCATTGGAAAGGAATACAATAAATAAGCCATAGAAGCACAGGTGATATATTTACAATCAGGCTGGATCAGCCCAGGGTACAGTTTATCTACTCAATGTATTTTTTATTAAACAGCCAATATTAAATATAAAAAAAAAAGCCAACAGCACTAATCATTTTGATGCGCACATACCTTCATGGTGGCCTCAAAGTTACCTGGAGCAGTTTTTGGTGAATTAAGTGAAAAGAACACCATGAAGACTAAACAGCGGGCAGAAAACTGAAAATAAAGTTGTCATTGTCACTTCAATCTGCACAGGACTATCGTATATAGGAAACAGTACAGCAGCAGAGTTATCTTATTAGATAACAAGGATGACATATGTATTCTTCCCTGCAAAAATTAGGAATGCTTCTGCTGTTCAAATAAAGAATATGTTTGCAAATAATGGACAGAAATGAATTTACTGGCTCTTTAAAAAGGTGTAAGCGATACTAATGGAACACAGTACTAGAATCCTTGGGATGAGCAAGTAACCAAAGCAACGGCATCCCATCTACTTTGACAAGAATATAAGAAAGATATCCCAGAGATAAGCAACTCCTGTAAGGCTGGTTTGGTCACACTGAAATGACAATGTTCAAGGCTGTAAGTTTTTTTCAAGTAAAACAAATTAATTAAAGGGAATACACATTCTGGGGCAGAACAAAGACTGGGAAATGCACAAGTGTGGCTGCCAATACCAGTCAGCAATCACAATCAAACTGTATGAAACTAATTACAATATAACAGTAGACTAGCTGGCTGATACAGGCAACTTAAAGGAATAGTAACAACAAAAAATGAAAGCCTTTTACGGTAAGGCCACACAAGGAGATTTTGTCGCCTGGCGACTAATCGCCTCGTCTTTTGAACGACTATCTCCCCGAACTGCCTCTGCGTTTTTCCCCATAGGTTACAATGCAAAGTCGCCTGCGCTAATGCACATGCGGCAATTTGTTTTCTATAGTCGCCGGAAGTTGCTTCTGAGGCCCTAAAAGTAATGAAAATATAATGGACTGTTGTGCTGCACTGGTAAAACTGCTGTTTGCTTCAGAAAATCTACTATAATTTATATAAACAAGCTGCTGTGTAGCCATGGGCGCAGCCATTCAAGGCTTAAAAAGGAGAAAAGGCACAGGATACACAGCAGATAACAGATACGCTCTGTAGTATAGAATACGATTCTTTAGAACGTATCCATTATCTACTTTGTATCCTGTTCTTGAATGGCTGCCCCAATGGCTACACAGCATCTTGTTTATATAAACTATAGTAGAGATTCTGAAGCAAAAACACAAGTTACCCCAGTGCAGAGAAACAGTGTGTTATATTGTCTTTTCTTTAAAACACTTTTTAACACAGTTTATTTTGGTGTTACTATTCCTTTAACCTGTGCTTAGTTTGCATTTTCCATATATACTCTTCTCTTGTGCAGAGAGTACCATGTCATTGAAAGGCTTACTTTGTGCACTGACCATTCCTTCTCTGCATATTCTAATGGCATATATCAGAAATGGTTAACAGACCAGATTTTGGGGCCTTGTGTACTGAAAACAACTGAGCTTTATTAAAAGCTGGCAAAAGTAAACTATTTAACATTGTGTGCATCAATACAAACATTTCTGAGCCCTTCAAAGTTCTGTGCAGGCAGCAGAATGAGGGCTGAAACGGAGCACAAGGTAAAGCCTGTTAATCATCACTGACGTATCATAAGGCCTGCACTCACTGGACTTGATATAGAAAGGGTAAGATCACATATGTGACTTGTATAAACCCTGGGAGTAATATGTGTACTTTGGAACTAGGCATGCACCCCACACATATCTCACATGCAGAGAAGGAAGCACATCAGTCCTGCTCTAACAACCCTACTCTAGATTTAAAGGAAAATGGATGGCACTTAACTCAGAGTTATAAACAATATATAGTTAACTGTAACACAAGTTAAATCGCCAGCAACAACACATATAGTAACCTCTCATTTTATGTTGTCAATTTAAAGTTCTTATGGATTTCAGTGGTCATCAAAGTCCAAACATCCTTCATAGTGTTCGCCTTGTGGCCAGACAGAAAATGGAAGTCGAAATCTGGAAAAAGGAAGGTTCGCAAAAAGGTTGCATATTGTAACTTCCCCAAAGGGCAAAGAATACAGTTGAGCTGCAGGGCCCTGTGTTTAGTCTGTGCCAAAGTACTTCTGGCCAAAGTGCGTTGGAGCCACAGGATGGACCTCTGTAGTTAGAATGGTGATGTCAGGGAATTCGTGGATGATAGAGATGGCACCTTGAATAAAATACACAACAACAAAATGGAATAAAAGTTGAAGGAGTAATCTTAGGTAACACTCTAGTTTATACAAAGCATGTGTAGTGGAATGGAACACAAAGAAATATTTAATGTTCTGTAGCCCCAGTGTTTTATTGCTTGTTGGGACAACAAAACGCGCAAGGCTTGTAATATTTCTGCTTTCAACAAATCTCTTAAAACGCACTTATTTAGAGAAGCCTACCCTCACTCTGCTTAACTACCAAATGCAAGACCACATACAGCACTACATCTCTCACCCACTTAATTCTTATCTTGCCCACTCACACACCTGGTTTCTTATTCCCTTCCCTTTAGATTGTAAGCTCTTTTGCACAGGGCCTTCCTCACCTTTTGTACTGTTATTGATAGTGACGTTTGTCGCTCCATATGTTCTATGTATGTAATTCATGTCATTTAGTTGTATAAACATTTACTTTACAGCGCTGCGCAATATGTTGGCTCTCTATAAATACATAATAATAATAATATATTTGTGATGTTTACCTCCTTAAGCAATGTAACTGCATTAGGAAAAAAACACTTTAGATAAAAAAAATGTACATTCAATTCTAGGGATGCACCGAATCCACAATTTTGGATTTGGCCGAACCGCTGAATCCTTCACGAAAGATCTGACTGCATACCGAACCAAATCCTAATTTGCATATGCAAATTAGGGGTGGGAAGGGGGAACACATTTTTTACTTCCTGGTTTTGTGACAAAAAGTCCCGGATTTCCCTCCCCACCCCTCATTTGCATATGCATCCTGGCCGAATCCTGGATTCGGTGCAACCCAATTCAATTCTAACCCTTCTAGTGCTGTCCACTGTAGAGTCTATGGCATTAGAATTTAAGAACCATAGTCAAGCCACAGATTCTCCAGTTGCAGGTTTCTCTTTCACCTATGCCTTGCAGTCTGTTTCGTGACAACATGTGAGGTGAAATAGACAAGCCTGCACCAAAAGTATTACTACACTTTCCCATCTCCACAGAATTCTCAGTTTTTCAAGCTATCGCCTGATAGCAGAAAGAGAGAAAATGGCTTCTTGGATTACTGGCTTTGCATATAAAGATGATAAATGTATATGAAAATAGATTTTTAAATATAAATTTAAAGTAAACTAAAAACAGCTTCTATGACACCTGGATGTGCCTAAACAGTTTCAAAGCCAGGCAGGATATGAGTCAGCTCTCACTAACCGCATCCTCCACTTTGTACCACCTACACGTTAACCCTGCACATACTGAATAACAGCAGTTATACCATTATCTATTGTCTTTGGAGGCTTACTGACACTTAGAGGGATTAAGTCAATTGCATTTACACAGTGTTGGTCATATGGGTTTATTAAGCCCAGCCAAACTGTAAAAACTAATATATGACCCCAGTATCTTCTAGATCCTTAGAACATTTCATGCAATTGCATGCTTCCATCTGCAGCAAGTCATTATTAAGTTTAGAACCCATTAAAGGGAGGGGTGTATAATTAAATTGCTGGCACAGAAAGAGTCAAAGCTAACCCTTTCTGTGCCTTGAGGGATACTGTGAGATTAAAAGTATGAGTACACAGGCTCATGGGCGGATTTGTGTCTGTGGCCTTGCAGTCCTAGTGCCCGCCGTCAGAGGCCTCGCGGTCCTAATGCCCACCGTCAGAGGCCTCGCGGTCCTAGTGCCCGCCGTCTGCGAACAACCCCTGCACACAAGTGCAGGAACGCTGTGTTCCTAATGCGGCTGGCCAGCGTGCAGCCCCTCAAATTTCACCGCCCTACGCCTGGGCCTTTGTTGCCTCACCACAAATTCGGGCCTGCACAGGCTGTACTGATGGTGCACCCAGAGCCCAATGTGTGTCCTTTGTCCTGCAGTATATTTGACAAAATGCTATGTGCTCTGCTACAAAACTGTGGAGACATTTCTGAAGAGGCCAAATGTAAACAAAGTGTGGAGTTTAGACTGGTAACAAAATAACACCACACACATCCCTGTGCTTAGTAGAGTGTCTAGCTGCCTTAGATCATTACCAGATATAAACAGTGCTGGTCATTTGCCTTGTTCCACTCATTTCTTGTACTTCACACATTATAGCTGGATACTTACCATGTGGAGTAGAAAAAAGGCTGAGCAGAATGATGCAAACAGGCTGGACTCCATGTTCAATTAATACCTTCACAGCTTCGATAACAGTATTACCAGTGCCTTGATAATAAAAGAAAAGGATAAACTAATTAAAGAAGGAAAACGAGTAATTACAAGCTGTAAAAAGAGGGGTAAGTATACAAAAGAGACAATTTATTTAGGTATGGAACCAGTGCAGCATCTTTGTAATTCAGATTCAGTTTTTTTTCCATCATTGTAGCAAGCTGCATTTACAGTAAGAGACATGCTGTGTTTTGTTAACCTTAGCTGTAGAAAATTATTGCCAGGAAAAGGATACTAGAGAAAAGTAGAATCTGGCTACTATAGAGAGGAGAGAAGGCAGCCAATGTGTTCACTTCATAATATATAATACACAAATGCGTTTTAGAAAACTGGGTCTTAGCCCATTGAAAGTTGAATCACACTACATTATGAAGCATTTTGTAGACCTCCAGGAGTTCAATTTACATTAAAAAAAAAAACAATAGGCAGGCACATTGAATTCCAATATACAGTTTACTCACTGAGTATAGGGTACATCAAGAGAACCTTCCGTCTGTAAATATCTGGAGGAAATTTTGCATAATAAACTTTAGCCTTTTGCGTTTCCTCGTCACTCTGGATAAGGATTTTTCCTATACGAATGGAGCGGCAGCAGTCCCGCAATCCCTGCTCCATGGCCTCGCCTGGATAAAAAGAATCATACTGCTACTAATGTATTTATAAATTAAGCAACATATCAAACCATTGTATACAGTGCACGTGGTTTATGCCTGATTCTATTGGCATTACCCATCAAAAGTAAGTAAAGGAGAGGGAAGAAACGGCAGGCATCTAGAGAAAGGAATATTCAACACTTGGATGCTGGACACACATTCCTGGGAAAGGTAGCAGCAAAGAGTCATGGACAAGAAGCTCAAAATCACTGGAAATCATAAAAATGTTATCTATTCTAGTATCTTCCCAAATCCTTCTGCATTCTGTGAGCCTACTACTATTTTGTCTTTCGGCCTGCTGAAAGTTTATCTTCCCTAAACCTGACAATTTTCTGTCTAAAAACCAAAGCAGTGTGGGTTGTCTTTATGGTTTACTGCACTGGCGCATCACGGCATCTCATGTCAATAAATACCTTTATCCTGTATGGCCACTGACCACATATAAATGTATTCCGTATTCTCTTATAAGAGTGACACTTACCGCTCCGCATAATGCTCACACCACAGTTTCCTTTCTCAAATTTCACTCCGTCATACTTGTAACCTGTTACACAGAAAAGCTATATAACTAATAACACAAATGGACACAAAAGCAGCAAGAGTAGCACAAGCTTACGTATTAGCAGCATACTGATAGTATAAGTATGCTTGCAGGTAAGATATAGTGTAAGAGCTTGGGTCAACTGATTGCATGAATGTGCGTCACACTTAAAGGAAATGCTCAGTATAAAAATAAAAACTGGTTAAATAGATAAAAAAATGTTTTCAATGTAGTTAGTTAGCCAAAAATCTAATGACTAGATGTCTAACATAATAGCCAGAACACTACTTTCTGCTTTGCAGCTCTCTTGGTGTAAACCGATTGGTTACTAGGCAGTAACCAATCAGTGACTTTAGGAGGGGGGGCCACATGGGTCATAACCGTTTGCTTTTTAAATCTGACCTCTGTGCCAAGGATCAGTTGCAAACTCATGAACAGTTATGTCCCATGTGGGTCACCTTAAAGTCGCTGACTAACTCAGAGTTAGAGAGCTGCAAAGTAGGAAGTAGTGTTCTGTTATGTGAGACATTCAGTCACTGCAGCCTTTATACATTACATTTTGCCCAACTAATTATATTAGAAACATTTTTTATTTCACATAGCCTATCTATATACCCAGTTTTTATTTTTAAACGGAACTGTTCCTTTAAGATGCAGTGCATTAATCCTTACTGTATCTCTTAAATGAGAACAAATGTTAAAGTTTTTTGGCACCGCATAGTGTTTTATGTTTTGGGGTAAATTAATCTTAGGAAACAATAACCCCCAAATGCAAGGATCAGTAAGACTGGTTCTCCTAGGACATTACATTTAGGGCTAGTCCACACAAGGAGATTTGGGGAGATTTTGTCGCCTGGCGACTTATCGCCTCATCGTTTGAGCGACTAGCTCCCCGAACTGCCTCAGCGTTTTTCCCCATAGGCTACAATGAAAAGTCGCCTGCGCTAATGCACACGCGGCGATGCGTTTTCAATAGTCGCCCAAAGTTGCCTCAGTGATAAGATCCACAGCATTTGTAAATAGACCCCAGTGACATATGAGTAGAGCGCTGGATAATAACAATGTTGGTGCATTAAGGAGCAATACCTGTAGGTGTAGTGACTGTGCATTCTGTGTAAGGCAACTGATTGAGTCCCTCTTCCACCACCAGCCGGATCTGTAGAAAGGAAAGCTTAGCAATAAGAAAAGTATCTTTTTTTTTTTTTTTTAAAGCTTTATTTTTATTTGAACAGATTTTTAATTTTAACAACCGTTAAATAGGAAGAAAGAGAAGATGTGAAAGGAAAGAGATAGTGGTCTCAAGGGCTATAGATGTAGGGGCTGAAGAGTACATATGTCCATGCCCATGTGCTTACTGGAGTTGCACCATCATCTAGGCACCCCAGATTGCGGCAAACTTTTTGAGACAGCCTCTGGCAGCATAGGTTAATTTCTGCTTAATGAGAGAGTCATTAACAGTTTTTTTCCCAGAAGTTAATAGTCGGGCCACAGACTTCTTCCAATGTAGCAGTATGACTTTCTTACCATAATCCAAGTTGCAAGTAACAAAGTCTCCCATATGACCCTAACTGAAGATCTAACACAATTCCAAGCAGGCAGAGCAGAGGAGTGTGAATATCAGGAAGGTTAAGTTCATCTGCCATGTATTGTACTAATTCGCCCTAAAACCTTTTGATTTCAACATATTCCCAGAACACATGGAAAAAGGTCCCTATAGTATAGGGTATAGTTCTGCAAGTCAGTAGGGGTGAAATACACTCTATTAAGGAAATAATATAGTTTTAATAAAGGTCCACTTTGAGCTCTGCCAACGACAATTATCTCTCCTCAAACTCCATTATTTAATTAATTATTTATTACTTATTTGTTAATTTAACATTTTCAAATGGGCAGTCCATGCCTTTTCTGGTGGAATCGTTTATGTAACATATTGTGCTGGTAACAGGGGAAACATTGGACGAAGGAAACAAGGCTGATTAATTAATAGAACATTGCCCTATCTCAGCAGAGTTACTCCAGCTTCAGAGCCAGTATTTAATAAGCTATTTTATTTCAGTGTAAGGGCTGAATTACCTTGAATGTCTTGTTCAAAATAAAATACACACTTTTAAAATAAAAACATAAAAGTTTGCTCTGTGAATCCAGTTTCACTTTTGTGCCCCTACAGGTCCATAGAGCTGCTACACACTGAAAAAAGTTAATGCCCTGGTGCTAACAGTGATATCACACAAAGGTTTACAAAAATGCTGAGGGTCTTTTATAAAGGTCCCTGTGTGGACCGAAACGTCACGTCGGCTTGCATGTGATTTCACAATACAGATTTGATTACATCACAAGAGATCTCGGTGTTGCTGGTCTTCTTTTTGCTTATATATATATATATATATATATATATATATATATATATATATATATATATATATATATATATATATATATATACATACATACATATATATATATATATATATATACATACATATATATATATATATATATATATATATATACATATACACACACACACATTGTGCTGTGACCCTTCCAATAAGAGTACTGCCTATAGAGCTATAAGAAACTACCCTGTTACTTACCAGACGGTCTGCAGAAAAAACAAAGTCCCCACGACTTGTTGATCTGTGGAACAAATGAAAAGAAAATTATTTTTTTATTTTATTTTTTAGAAATGCTTTATTTAGCACACAATGAGCTCAATTCATTGGCTGTACTGTGCAATTTAACTTATGAAATGGGTATATACAATTTTAATAGTCGTCACTCGCTGGACAGTTATCATATACAGTAGTCAAAGCAGTCATTGCTTAACCTCATTTGCTTTATACAACAGATTTCAATTTTGGAACCGGATTATTTTGGCCCCACGAAGAAAGGGAGAGAAGTCAAAAACAACCCACCTATTAAGAGTCATCGTATGTGTCGGAAATCTGGTTGCTAGAGTCCAAATGACCCTAGCAACCATGTACTGATTTGAATAAGAGACTGGAATATGAATAGAAGAGGCCTGTATAGAAAGACAAGTAATAAAAAGTAGCAATAACAATACATTTGTAGCCTTATAGAGCATTTGTTTTTTAGATGGGGTCAGTGACCCCTATTTCAAAGCTGGAAAGAGTCAGAAGAAGAAAGCAAATAATTAAAAACCTATAAGTAAAATTAGAGAGACCAATTGAAAAGTTGCTTAGAATTATTGCTAATTTTTATTACTGATCTTCCTATTCAGCCCCTCTCCTATTCATATTCCAGTCTCTTATTGAAATCAGTGCAGGGTTGCTAGGTGAATTTGGACCCTAGTTACCAGATTGCAAAAGATGCAAATTGAAGAGCTACTGAATAAAAAGCTCAAAACTCTTCAATAATAAAAAAAGGAAAACCAATTGCAAATGGTCTCTAAATTTCCCTCTCTACATCATACTAAACGTTAAGGTGAACAACCCCTTTACGGTGCAACATTAAGTGGGCAGAAGTAATGAGGCAAAACAAAGTGAGGCAAAGCCAATTCTCTCTCTCACAGGGGGGGGAGGCAAAACCCTTGCCGGCCCCTAAATAGCACTCGGATGGTATGTGCAACTGCTCTCAGCACAGACATGTGACAGTAGGGCCCCATTCTTTTCAGTAGAGGGTACAGGGAACTGGCAGGCCTTGCACAGGCGAAACATTTGCGCCCCATGTACAGGCATGGCTGATCCCCCTACAGTTCTACCCCTACCCTACGTGGCTGCTACAGTCGAGTGATGTCACAGTCACACACACGTCAGAACTGGCGTCCTCCCCCTTTGCTCACCTGTCCCTAATGATAGTCTGCAGTTCCCGGATCTGATCATTCATGGGGAGCAGTTTGAGCTGGGGCCCCACTTGCTGCTGGTCTTTAGGAAGCTCCTGAAGCGGAAGTCCGTCCAACATAGGGCTCCCGCTCTCCTCAACGTCTTTATCGCCTTCATTGCTACTGCCGCTCCCATCGGCGAAGCGGATCTGTCGATGCACCGGCTCCTGCTCCCCCGGCATGATTTCCATGCACTCAACAATAGCACATGCGCTCGGCGTCCTAAGAAGCGTTAGGGAGCCCAGGCTGCGCTAAAACTACAACTCCCAGCGTCTCCTTTGCAAGGGTTTCAGTGATGAAGGACTATGGGAGCTGTAGTGCCGTCAGAGAGAGATGACATTAGAAGCGATCTCGCGAGACTATCACGTTTACGTCTCAGGCGCACACTGACAGCTTGAGACGTGCGGGACTGCAGGTCCTTTTTTGGGAAGGCTGGGGAGGAGCTACAGGGAAAGGTGACCCCTTGGTGAGGGGAAGATGGGGCTTCGCGGGCGAGCGCTGCTATCAGGGGTGTCCTTAGCGGTGGGAGCTGCGCTGGGAGCAGGTGTGACCGCATGGAGAAAGCGGGATGAGGCGGCCAATGCTGGAGTGCTACGTATCCCGGCTGTCCAGGCTTCCACTCAGCTGGCCCTCCCCCCATCCGCCGGACTCACACGCTTTGGTCTCCCCGGGCTGAGCCAATTAAAGACTCGCGAGTCTCACGTGTTGAGCTACGACCCCCGGCTCCGAGGCCCGGCCTGGGTACTGGAACACCTGACCCCGGACAGGCTGAAGGGCAGCGCCGAGCGCAAGGACTGCGAGTTCCAGGAGGACGTGTCTGTGCATCACTATCACCGCTCCACCAACTCCGACTATAAGGGCAGCGGCTTCGACAGAGGACACCTGGCAGCGGCAGCCAATCACAAGTGGAGCCAGAAAGCCATGGAGGACACCTTCATGCTGACCAATGTCTATCCGCAGGTGGGACCCGCCTCCTTATCTGGATCGGCCTTTCACTATCCTATGGGCACCTCCCTAAACTGCATGGCTATATTGGGGGTAATTCGAACGTTCGGCCGAACGATCGAATTGCGATGCGCCAAGTGGCTCCGACGGGTCGGTCGGGTAAAAATCCAGCCTTCCTGATCGATATCGTGGCCAGATATCGATCGGGAAGACCCGTCGGAAGCCCCCCATAGACGGGCAGATAAGCTGTCAAATCGGTCCAAACGACCGATATCGGCAGCTTTATTTGCCCGTGTATGGCCACCATTAGTGACATATCGGGGAAAGATCTGCTCTTTGAGTCTATGGCCAGCTTTAGGGCAGGACTCCGCGGACTGTTCCGCGCGATCCGACCGGCAAAAACGCAGGCGTCACGTCGGATGCGACTGAAATAAGGTAAGTAATTCTATTGTCGGATCGTGTCGCATTGTTGATGTGTCGCATGATGGTGCAGCGTCTGCATCAGACAGTCGTGTCACATCAATGCTGCGTCACGATCCGACAATAGAATTACTTTCCATCGCATCCGACGTGACGCCTGCGTTTTTGCGCAGCGGAATCGTCCGTGGAGTCCTGCCCTTAGTGAGACAATGAATATTATCCCCCATATCTAATAAAAGGCACTAATCTTGCCCAGGAGCAGTAACCCAAGGCAACCAATAAGATGTTTGCTTGTAAACAGGTGACCGGTAAATGTTGCCTTGTTATTGGTTGCTATGGTCCTGGGCAAACTTAGTGCCCTATATTAAAAGACAGAGGGGTTAGGTAATATAGGGCACTAAGTTTGCCCAGCTGCAATTTTTAATGTACCACCACAGCCTTTGGGCTGCAGCTGGGATGGAATCAGGGTCGGACTGGGCCAGCGGGACACCGGGAAAAAAACCGAGTGGGCCCGACTCTTGTGTGCCCCCACGGCCCAGGTCCAGAGAATTCTTCCTGCCGCAACCTCCCTTTTTTCAGGTGGCGGGGCAAAAACATTGTGTGCATGCACGCACATGTGTACACACTCAGTTAGAGCAGCGGCGCACCGGCACAGCAGGGGAGGGGGGAGCCTGGGACAGCAGCCCCGATGGACCCATGTCCCCCCCCCAGTCCGACCCTGGATGGAATATCTCCCCTGTATCTAATGAGCCTTCCTGAATTACTACTGCCTTGGACTCCAGGTGGCACCATGGGGGACAGATGCAGTGCCATGCTAATACCAGGTTCCTTTAATGTATTGGTGGTGTATAGGAATCAAGGTTTTAATTGCAGCCAATGATTTATCAATGTATACAGTATCTTGTTAAAGGACCAGTATTGTCAAAAATGTTTAAAAAAAAAAAAAATTTGCTTGTATATAACGATATAAAAAACACCCGAGACACATTTAACGTTAAAATCGCAAAGTCTTTATTAAAAAATAACTTACCGCAACACAATCCACCGTGTGTCTCTCGATTTCCTCCTCCATGGCTTTCTCCTATAGAAGGCAGGGAGGAGAAATAGAGTGCCACTCGTTGGATCATTGCCCTGTTGCTTTTTCTGAAGAGGAGCACAAGCGGAGTTTCCATAAGTTATTTTTTAATAAAGACTTTGCAATTTTAATGTTAAATATGTCTTAATATGTTAAAAAAAAATTGGACGTTACTGGTCCTTTAATATTTTTGGCCCATTGTCCAATATACTGTCATTGTACACTATCTTTAGCCTTACCTGGAAATAATATTTACATTTTTTTTTTTATATATAGAATCCTCACCTAAATCAGAAAGCCTGGAATAACCTGGAGAAATATTGCCGCGGTCTAACGAAGAGTAACAAGAATGTGTATGTGTGTACTGGGCCCCTATTTTTACCCAGGTAAGTCATATGGTTGTCATGTGCTTCTCAGACACCAGCAGGACATCTTTTATACCCTAGAGCTGACTTATGAGTAAAGCTGGCCATAGATGTTGAGATTTTTAAAAGATCAGATCCTGATCGTGAGACCACGATCTTCTCAGAACGATTGTACGATCGTACGAATTTACCATCAACTAAAAAGACCAATTTACCAGGAAAACAAAGGGGAGCTGCCTGCTTGGCCCTGCAAACATAGAGAGATTGCACTGGGACCGACAAAGATTTTTTGACCTGGCCGATCAATTTCCCGACAGATGTCGGCCGAAAAATCGTAAGATGTACGATCGTTCGAATACCACTAACCACACGATAATTGGTCGGGCTTCCCTAAAATCGGTCGTTCGGCAAGAAGAATCGTCGCGTCTATGGGGAGCTTAAGGCTGAACAGACTTTTGGGCCAGGCACAGTTTCACTGCAAAAATCCTGGTTTCGCCAGCAGCTACAAATTTTGTACATTTTTCACCAGAAAAAAAAAAACAGCCTTCTGGCTGCGGCACTAACCAAGGTTCAGCGGACTTCAAGGCACACACAAATCTCACTTCAGTTAGGCAGAGATGGGAGATTTTCTCCTTTTTAAAATCCATTCTTTATTAATCACACACTTCTGGTCTAGGGCCATTTGCAGGGCTTACATTTCTTGTGTGTTTGTATCTTTAATCCTTTAAGTGCCACATAATGTACATATTATATTTCATGCATAAAGGAACTCCTCATGCCAAAGGTGTACGCTGTGTGGTTCTGGGTTCTCCTTTGATCTGTACTTAGGGTTGCCACCTGGCTGGTATTTTGCTTGATGCCAATGTTATTTATAGGGGAAAAACCATACAAATATAAGAAGGCTGGTATTTTTTTTACAGAAAACGTGGCAACCCTAACTAAACTTCATATTTACGGGCTACACGTGGTGCTTCAAATTCAAATACAAGAAGTCCTCTGCACTCAACCCATTATCAATATATTTAAGACATTTTGGGGCCCATTTACTTAGCTCGAGTGAAGGAATAGAGGAAAAAAACTTCGAATTTCGAATGTTTTTTTTGGCTACTTCGACCATTGAATGGGCTTCTTTGACCTTCGACTTCGATTCAAAATATTCGAACTAAAAATCGTTCGACCATTCGATAGTCGAAGTATTGTCTCTTTAAAAAAATACTTCAACCTCCTACTTCGCCACCTAAAACCTACCGAGGCCAATGTTAGCCTATGTGGAAGGTCCCCATAGGCTTCCTAACAATTTTCTGATCGAAGGAAAATCCTTTGATTGATGGATTAAAATCCTTGGAATCTTTTAATTGTTCTATCGTAGGAATAGCGCTAAATCATTCGACTTCGATATTCGAAGTCGAAGGATTTCAATTCGGCAGTCGAATATCGAGGGTTAATTAACCCTCGATATTCGACCATAAGTAAATTTGCCCCTTTGTGCATACAGCTTCTAAAAATGCCTTGCCCTGTTTTGTTTAAAGGGTAAAGGCATTGTTTATTAGCATTATGCACAAAATGTCTCAATGTCTTAAATATATTGATAATGGGTTGAGTGCAGAGGACTATTGTATTTGTCTATATGTATTTTGTGGTCACAGCCTCATTGCACCCCTGCCTAGTGGTTTTAAAAATTAAAGTTAGTGGTGAGCACAACTTTCCCTTGTTTGTTATAGCTGCAAATTCAAAGGCACTGTGGCATGCAAAGAGTGATCATCCTGATTGCTTGTGTCCATAGAACTATTTTGCAAAAACCTGTAAACCCAGGAAAACAGTGTTACTACAGGCTGTAGCAGATACATGTCCATAAGAATTTATAAAGAATTACCACTCGTAAATAGTATCTGTATAAGGAATTACCTTGTTCTGTAAAACAGCCATTAACCACAGTTCATAAGAAAATGAGGCCTGTGTCATCATAATCCTTCTTTCCTAGGTCTAATTGTCATACCTCCCATTTTATCTTCTCCAGGAGGGAGCCAGATGGGAACATGTATGTTAAGTACCAAGTCATTGGATCAAATAATGTGGCTGTCCCAACGCACTTCTTCAAAGTGGTGGTGCTGGAAAAGTTCAGCGGAGAGATAGAGCTGCGCTCATATGTCATGCCCAACCATCCTGTAGATGAACAGACTCCACTGGATCGCTTCCTTGTGTCTATAGAAAGCATTGAGAGATCTGCTGGACTGCTCTTCGTCCCTAATATTCTTAAGAACACTAGTAATTTAAAAGCCATCACTGCTGGTAGATAGTGACTACAGACTGGAGCAAGTTACATTCCCACTTTGGGTTGGAATTTTCCCAGCAGTGATATAGTGAATAAAGTACCCCCTCTTGTAAAATATAAAGATATTATAAGTTACCGAGGAGTTTCATGACCATATAAAACCACGAGGCCGAAGGCCGAGTGTTTTTATACAGGTCATGGAACTCCGAGGTAACTTCTAATATCCTCATATTTTACAACTGGGGGTACTTTATTTATTATAATACACAAATTTCAGTGAGTTATGTGACAGAAATGACATCAGAACTCACCGTTTATAACTGATGACATCAGAACTCACCGTTTATAAGGATATAATTTACAGGATATTCATCGCTTTTGTGTATTATATATTTATAAATACATATATATTTTTTTTACAAAGCCTTTGCAGGGCAACTGTACTGTAGGCCCCTTTTAAAAGGAATGGGTTATACCACCTTATATCCCATTAACCCAGACAATACATCTTTCCACAGACTGTTTGTACGGGGTGTAGTATATAAAAATAAAATGCAGCAAGACCATCCAAGACAGCTGTTAATAAACCGGTATTTCATTGATAGCTGTGTATGTGTTCTTTTTTTTCCAAGTTTTTATTTGAAAATTTTGGCTTAACATTTGGTAACGTAGAAGAAAGGTTATAGTAGGAGTAAGAGAGAATTGTCTTACAGTAGGTCATATAAGTTCTAAGAGGTACAACATTTCTGTTTTATCCTATATACAGTACATTGCTGTAAAACAATATATTTCAGAGTCACTATCTCATTTCTAGAGGGTTTATTGTCTGTTGTGTCTAGGTGAGAGTTGGCCTGGGTCTCTTGTGGGGCCTATACCAGTGCTTGGTCTACTTTAACCACCGTCTCGGGTATCTCCAGCCACTGACCCCACACACTGATAAATTTGCCCAGACAGCCTCTAGATAAGTATACTGCCTTTTGTAGGGCGTTGGGGGTCTGGTTGCTTTCCATGTTAGGAGGATGACTTTTAGCATAATACAATCTCTGATGCGTCCTGAGAGTGAGAACATTTTCTGCTGCAAACTCCTTATCAAATCCGCTCTGGTTTTTTACGCTTATTTATTATTACATTTTTCCGAAAATTTGCTTTGCGGGGGAAAAAAAATCAGATTTTTGCGATCTTTCACCCGAAAACTCCGATTTTTTTTTATGCTTTTTGCCCGAAAAGTTTGAGGGTATTGCACGAAACCCATCGCACAACAAAGAAATCATTCGGACTTCTCCCATTGACTTATATGCAACCTCAACTGGTCCGAGACGCCGGATTTCTAATTCAGACTTTTCCATCCTCGGGGGTTTAATAAATTCCAAAAAAATTAGTGATTTTTTAAAAGTCCAATTTTATATAAAAAAAAATCACGAATTTTGCATTCGAAGTTTAGTAAATAACCCTCTTAGTGTGTATAAAGTTTAGTACATCCTTCCAAAAGTGTTTTATATGGATGTATTCCCAGAAGGCATGATACATCGTGCTCCACTCCACATTTGTAGCAGGTGTCTGGGGTACCTGGGTATATTTTAGCGAGTCTGTGAGGTGTTGGATATACTCTATGGAGAAACTTTATTTGGATCAGTCTTATCTCTATTTGAGATTGTGAATTCGGGGACTTGCTTCTTTATCTCCTTCCAGGTCTCCTCGTCCATTCCCGGAATCTCTGCCGCCAATTTTAGACGCAGTTTGTTCAGGTGTATATCCAGGGGTTTGACTAGAATAGCATATATCACTGTAATCGCCTTTAGTAGGTGGGTCTGTCTAAGGCAGAAGTGCACATACTTTACTAATGCGAGGTCTACTTTTAGTGATGTTGAATATCATATGGGGTGGCAGTTTTTGTATGTGTTCTTATTGAGATAAAGCACCATTTAGATTTCAGACCAGAGGCCCTCCACATTCTGAAAAGTTGTGTAATTATTAGCTACTAGGACTGACGTTGGTGTAACTCTTCTGGGTTGCAAGGTGTGACCAGAGAACCTACATAACATCAGATAGAAAAGGCTGGGAAAGAATAACCCAACCCCAAAATAAATTTGGGTCAGAATAGTAAGTTCCAAAAGAGGGTTAATAAAATCTAAATTGTTTAGGTAATAAAATAAAAAATAAGGCATACACTGCAAATAAAATGTATTAAGTGACCAAATTGAAAAATAGGCTTAATAGGGAATATTTGCAGAATAGGTGCCATTATATTCCCAGGGCATTCAAATAAATAACTGGCTTGACTGCAGGGTATTGATACTTTGAGGGGTCTGCCTCCCATAGACTCGATTTTATCCCAATAATCGAAATGTTAAAAAATTATTTTCGTTTTCTCTGTAATAATAAAACAGTACCTTGTACTGCCATATTAGCTTGGTGTGACATCACTTCTTCTCACTCATAGTTCTGAGCTCAGATTACAGCAGGGAAAGGAGCAAACTGAGCATGCTCAAGTCCAAGCCCTGGAGGTTTATGCTGAAAACAGGAAGTCTGATAAAGAAGCCCATGTGTACACAATAGAAGGAAAGAAATGCAAACTGAGCATGCTCAAGTCCAAGCCCTGGAGGTTTATGCTGAAAACAGGAAGTCTGATACAGAAGCCCATGTGTACACAATAGAAGGAAAGAAATGTGGTGTTTCTTTTGACAGAGGACTCAGAGCAGCATTACTGTGAGGGGTTACTGGTGTAATTATATAGACCTTTCTGATAAAGCTTACTTATGTGTAGCCTTTCCTTCTCCTTTAAGGCACTATCCATATGGAGTGTCTGTTTCCCTCTTCATACCTACTGATGACTTTATTGCCTCCTGAACTGAACCAACGGTGCTTATGCCACTGTGATAGGAAAATCAGTTCTATTGGAGAAGCCATGCACTGTATAAAGGATAATAATGATGTTTCTTTCCCCCCTGGCTCCTCTCACTGCAACCTCATTGTCCCTCTCTTTTCTGTAGAGCGAGATTTTTTTTTTCCAAAATGGTGACAACCCTAGATATTGGTCAGGCAGGACCTTCTGAGGGCTCATGTATGAAAATGACTCTGGCACAGCACAAGCCCAGTATAATGCCTCTTCCGAGCTGACTGGACTGTGCTGGCACCCAGCCTAAATCAGTGCAATGGACTGTGAAAACCTGTTGGTGGAGCCTACTCCCACGAGCAGCGTCTTCTCTTTCCCCTACTCATGTATGTCAGTGGGCATGGGTATTCTACTACTTCATTCTAAAGCATGGGGGCAACACCATTCAGCAGTATCCCATGGCCCAAAGGATTCTAATGGCAGTGACATGTATATCCAAGTCCCTGCTAGGCCCAAAATAACATATTAGTAACTCAGCACCTTCTGAACCCAGTCTCATAATGTACTAATCCCAATTATATGTTTATATACAGTACACTATATATCATTTGTATGGGATTGATTGACCAAACCTCTGACATCAGTGCAGATCAGTAGGACTGGGTCCAGACATGGCTTATCCCCTTCTTATATTTATTCATCCTTAGCACCTCCTTTCACCAATTTCTCCCACCCTTGCCTCTTGATTCCACCTTCACTTTTCAGTGACCCTTTTCCCTTGCACTAGAAGTCTCCCTCCTCTGTAATGTTCCCTGGCAAAACTATAGAACTATAAAAACATGCAAGAACACCGATGAAATGTGTATTAACATATTTATTTATAAATTGGATGTTATATTTATGCATTTTAGATTAATTCACACTAGGTTATGTTGGGAAGGACTCACATCCATTAGGTTCAAGTTTTAGTGTAAAAGGGATCTTCCTATTTAGTAGTTGATCCAGAGGACGGCAAAAAAAACCATCTGAAGCCAGAGCCAATTTGCCTCAGAGGGGGAAAAATTCCTTCCTGACTCCCAAAGGGCAATCGGACATGTTCCTGAATCAACTTGTTTATGTCAGTATCAGTACTAAGAGTTTATGTCAGGGTGTAGAGTAGGAGATATGACTGGTTGTTCAGTGGAAGGCTTGAAAGGATAGAATTTAGAAAGGAAAGAATTTGAATAGGAGAAACCACTGAGGAATTGGTGTTAGGAGATTGCAGGGGGGGGGGAGGCAAAAGAAAAAGGTGGAGAAAAGAAGCCTCTATGTAGGGGGCATCATTTTAGTGTGTGCTGTGTGGTGGTGACTAAATGTCTTGGTATTGGTGGAATGGAAGAACCAATGGAGGTGCAGGAAGAAGGGCAAGGATTAAAAGATATTTTAAAGAGGAGAAACTCTTGATGATATGTAAATAAAAGTAGATATTGGTGGAGGTGTGTTAGCACAAGGACAGAGCTTGCTGGTAGAGGTAAAATATGGGATAAGGGCTGGTGGTGGAGCTAAAGCTACATGAAAAGTCCTTGGGTGGAGATGTGGTAATTGGATACTAATGAAAACTAAGATCCTAATAGTGGAGCTATGGTGTTTAAAAATGTGAATGCTGCTAGTGGAGCTGTAGAGGTGGATATGAATGTTGGAGCAATGGTTCTGTGAAATGTAGATGCTTAAGGCAAGATGTTGGAGTTGTAGTAGTCTGCAAAAAAAGGAAGATGGATGGAACTATGGCAGTTGGAAAGTGAGGTGGAGATGTGTGTGGAGTGAGGTAAACTAAAGCAAAGACACCACTGGTGGAGATGTGGTAGTCTGAAAAGAATATGATCATGGAGCTACAGAAGGAGATAAGGTTCCTGCTGGTGTAGTTGCAGGAATCTTGAAGTAACCACTTGCTGAACTGCATCAGCTTGAAAGGAGATGTTTCTGGTTGCTGCAGACGCCACTGGATCTGTATGAGACAAAAATGTCAGTCAGTAATAGATCATCATTAATTCTCATTCAGAGGCATGGCATTTATGCACAACCCTTATTCATTAGAGGTTCCAACATGTAAGGGAGTTTTTCTCCTAGGCTGATGCTCCTTTTAGAAATAAATGCACTGGCTATGGGAATAGGAAATAATGCCTGAGCTTTCTCAATCGCATTCTACCCTGTTGTGTTATTGTGCGGCTGCTGCAGTGAGGCTAATGTCTATCAGCACAGAAAACCTTGATTCAGCCCCTACTGCCCAGTGTATTTATTTGCTTCACACGTGGGGAGGATTGTGACCAAGAAATGTAAACTTGACCATCTTCTGGCCGAAACCCACCTCTTGTGCACAGGATTCTGGTCCTACCAATGTAGACATCCACCAGGCAGCAGGGATCAAATTGCTATGTGTTTACCAGCTGAGAACCATTGTACAGGGATACTGAATGGAGATGGGACCTTATCCTGTGGATGTTTCTTTTTCCTCGGCTGTGGTTCACAAAACTCATTCTGGGCTGTTGATGTTATTGGCCACAAGATCAATAACAGGAGAAACCAACTTGCAGAGCTACTTCTTGTTCTCCCAATGTCTGTGTGCAGAAGTCACAAGCACGCCACAGCTGTTTCAGGGTCCAGAGAGCTATTCCCTTCAGGCCTGTATAGGGAAAATCATATTTGTGATTCATGAATACTAATTAGAGCTTGTATATGATTCATAAACAAAAAAATAAAGACTGAAGACCAAATGCAAATTGTCTTAGAACACCATTGTCACCATTATACTAAAATATAATATTAAGCTAAAGTACCCCTTAAAACATGTTTATTATTCCCAGTGCCTTAATAAATAAAACCAACTCTTGCAGCTGTTGAGTTACACTGTGTGATGGTGCAGTCGTATCAGATATAATGGATTCCCTCACCTTTCTTGGCCGGCAAGTTCTGCAGAGTCAGGAGATGTTCTTCAATCTCAGCCCTGACAATCTTCTTAGGTGGCAGTTGGGTGATAAATGGGTGCTGCAGGAGTTCTTCAGCACTCCCTCTCTCCGAAGGATCCTTCTTCAGACAGGACTCCAAGAAGGACATAAAATATTGTGACCTGGAAAAAAAGAGATTTTGGTTTTAGCTAGCAAAAAATCCCCAGATCATTTTTTCCAGATTCCAGAAGCTTTTACCCAGTAACCATTAGTTATACCACAGAATATACATTTATTTTGCAGTATATCTATCTATCTGTCTATCTGTCCTTCTATCTATCTATCTATCATCTATCTATCTATCTATCTGTCCTGCTATCTATCTATCTATCTATCTATCTATCTATCTATCTATCTAGCTAGCTATTAATCCCTCTATCATCTATGTATCTGTCCCTCTATTTATTTATCTATCTGTCTATCCCCTCTATATCTATCTATCAATCTATCTATTGTCTATCTATCTATCTATCTATCTGTCCCTCTATTTATCTATCTATCATCTATCTATCTGTCCCTCTATTTCTCTATCTATCTATCTATCTATCTATCTATCTATCTATCCATCTATCCATCTATCCATCTATCCATCTATCTATCATCTATCTATTTCTCTATCTATCTATCTATCTATCTATCCCTGTATCTATCAATCTATCTATCTATCTATCTATCTATCTATCTATCTATCTATCTATCTATCTATCTATCTATCCATCCCTCAATCTATCAATCCTTCGATTTATCTATCTATTTTGATTTGATCTCTTTAGGGATAAGTGAGACCCATTGTATTACAGCATTACACATTATAGAAATATTATCCCAAAGTCTTGTCCCTACTGACTATGCCTTACCTTGTGCACTTTTTTATCTTCAATTTGTACCTGTATGTTAGCCCCTCATCCACTTAGACTGTAAGCTCTATGGGGCAAGGACCTCCTTCCCACTATGTCTCTTACCACATAGCACTTAAGCTCTTTGTCCTATGATTCTATTTATATTTATTATGTGATTTGTCTCCTCCATGGATACTTTTATATATTTTGTACTATTATGCACTGTACAGCGCTGTGGCTCCTTAAAGGGATACTGTCATGGGAAAAAAATGTTTTTTCCAAATGAATCAGCTAATAGTGCTGCTCCAGCAGAATTCTGCACTGAAATCCATTTCTCAAAAGAGCAAACAGATTTTTTTATATTAAATTTTGAAATCTGACTTGACTTGTGCTCTGATAAACTTCAATCACTCTTTACTGCTGTACTGCAAGTTGGAGTGATTATCACCCCCTCCCTTCCCCCCCCCCCCAGCAGCCAAATAAAAGAACAATGGGAAGGTAACCAGATAGCTTTTCCCTAACACAAGATAACAGCTGCCTGGTAGATCTAAGAACAGCACTCGATAGTAAAAACCCATGTCCCACTGAGACACATTCAGTTACATTGAGAAGTAAAAACAGCAGCCTGCCAGAAAGCATTTCTCTCCTGAAGTGCAGGCACAAGTCACATGACATGGGGCAGCTGGGAAATTGACAAAATGTCTAGCCCCATGTCAGATTTCAAAATTGAATATAAAAAAAATCTGTTTGCTCTTTTGAGAAATGGATTTCAGTGCAGAATTCTGCTGGAGCAGCACTATTAACTGATTCATTTTGAATTTTTTTTTTCCCATGACAGTATCCCTTTAACAGCTCTTTACAAATAAAGTTACATACATACATACAAGTGTTCCCCAACCCAGATGTCTATAAGGCTGTGAGGCACAAGGTAAGGTCCTGTGATTTTCCCACACTCATTCCTGACTGCACCATAGTGCATATGGCCTGTAATCTCACAGTAGTAGGGCCCATCATTATACTGTTATGCCCCTGAGACATAGACAGTGATTATATACATAAAATAGATCATATCTGCCCTGCATCCACCTATATTTCCCTGAAAACACACATATATCCCTGCCTGCATCTCATGGGCCACATTTTAAGTTTGCAATTGTTGTGATTCACTTACAAAAACTTCTATTTATATTTAGGAGGTATTTAAACAAAATACACACCCCCCTGAGCTGAGACTGAAATCTCCCCATTATCCCAAATTTGTACAGACAAGGGGCATGGTGAGGGCAGACTGTGGAAGCGGCTAAGTGGATAAAGGAGTTGCCAAATGTCCCAAGTGTTAATAAGAAAATCTGGGGAGTTCCATGTCTGCAAGCACAGGTACAATGTACAGTGACATGAGCTGGGACCGACTCACCATCTGTTTGATTGAAGCTTCGATGGTTGGGCTTCTCTTATCAGGTGCAACACCGGGTATTGATCTGCATATGCTAAATGTGAAAAACATATATATCAAGCACATCAAATATGTCTAGAAGTTATTTATTTAATTTATAGAAAAAGTTATTTTTTGCTTGAAATAGCAAATCACCCCAAATTCCTCCCATTCTGATATAAAACCTCTGCTGCTCAATGTATAAAATAAAGTAGCCACAATTGTTGTGTTTCACTTACATGCTTTTTCCCTCGGCCATTTGATGGCGGTTATCCCCAACGACCAGCTGTCACACTGCAAAAGACACACCAAAGAGCATTAGAAGGGTTAGTTGGTGTTTAATAAAAAAAAGTAAAAAGGCTATACTTTTACAATTCTCTTTTAGAAACATATACACATATTATCATGGGTGCAAAAGTACACGCCATTCTCCTTAGCAGTTACAGTACATAACACCAGCGTCACAATACAAATGAGCAAATATATTAAAGCAGACACATTGTGCAAAGAGTTAAGAAACCCAACGTTTCGGAAAAACTCCATTGTCTCCATGACTGCTTCTATGTCCCATTAACACTGATAAGTAAATTTTCCGTGTTGTTACAAGTATTATAAGTACAACATACTTTGGTGTCGTACGCCAGGCGCTGGCCCTTCTGCCTTATGGCCTCGGGTGCCATCCAATGTGGAGTCCCTTCCGCTTCGTGGCACAATCTAGTCTGCGGGTCCAGGTTCCAGCTGTTTCCAAAGTCGACTGAAATGACAGATAGAATCTATTAATGGAAAATAACTTGTTTAACCATAATAAGATAGAAACCTGAATTATGAAACCCCCTGACTCCATATTCACAGAATCTCCCCACCATCCATTACTCTTATAAGTGTAAGTTTTACTCACTGATCTTCACTTTGGCCGTCTCTGTGAGCATGATGTTCAGGCTCTTGATGTCTCTATGAACGGCCCGGTTCTTGTGGATGTGGTGCAGCCCCTGGGGAGATTGAGATGTAGGTTATAAGACTGTAACAGACATAAGACTAAACATTCCCAAAAAAGAGATTGTATATATAATTTATGCAATTTAAGAAGAGTCCTTAAAGGAGAAGGAAAGCTACGGAGGCATTTTATTGGCAATAGATTAGCTGCAATAGTGCAAGCTAGAATGCTATATTTATTCTGTATAATGTTTTACCATACCTGAGTAAAAAGCTCTAGAAACTCTCTGTTTGTTTAGAATAGGAGCTGCAGTATTAATGTGGTGTGACATCACTTCCTGCCTGAGTCTCCCCCTGCTCTGGACTCAGATTACAGTAGAGAAGGGAGGGGTGGGGGAGAGGAGCAAACTGAGCATGCTCTTGCCCAGGGCAATGAGGTTTAAGCTGAAGGCAGGAAGTCTGATACAGAAGCCCATGAGTACACAATAGAAGGAAAGAAATGCTGTGTTTCTTTTGACAGGGGATTCAGAGCAGCACTACTTTGAGGGTTTACCGGTATATTTAGTTTTAAACTTTCCTTCTCCTTTAAGGGGTAAATCTGGTCTTACCTTTAAAACCTCCTTGCAGACATAGCCAATCCAGGTCTCCTTCAGGGATTGGTCATTGGTCTTGATGATGAGATTGTTGAGAGTAGGGATGTAGCGAACGTCGGAAAAAAAGTTCGCGAACATATTCGCGAACTTGCGCAAAAATGCGAGCGGTTCGCGAACCCCATAGACTTCAATGGGAAGGCGAACTTTAACATCTAGAAAAGACATTTCTGGCCAGAAAAATGATTTTAAAGTTGTTTAAAGGGTGCAACGACCTGGACAGTGGCATGCCAGAGGGGGATCAAGGGCAAAAATGTATCTGAAAAATCTGCCTGTGTGTGCTTGGAAGAGATAGTGTAGGGGGAGAGCTGTTAGTGATTTCAGGGACAGATGATAGTAAGTTTGCTGGCTAGTAATCTGCTTGATACTGCTCTGTATTGGAGGGACAGAAGTCTGCAGGGATTTGAGGGACATTTTAGCTTAGGTAGCTTTGCTGGCTAGTAATCTACTGTTCTCTTTAAACAACTGCCATACGTTGACCTTGTAGGCATTGTTTGCCCAGTTTTTTTGGACGCAGCCACTGAAGCACAGTTGCCAGAAAAAATATGCCATATAAATGCTGAAAATAGTCATTTTTCGCCATACGTTGACCTTGTAGACATTGTTTGCCCAGTTTTTTTGGTTGCAGCCACTGAAGCACAGTTGCCAGAAAAAATATGCCACATAAATGCTGAAAATAGTCATTTTTTGCCATATACGTTGAGTCAACGTATGGCAAAAAATGACTATTTTCAGCATTTATATGGCATATTTTTTCTGGCCTCTGTGCTTCAGTGGCTGTGGCCAAAAAAACTGGGCAAACAATGCCTACAAGGTCAACGTATACACTACTACAGCGGTGGATACGGATTACGTAAAATATATGAATGCTGCTTGAAAAAAAGTAACTCAAGTGGTTTTTCTAGAGACGATAATATTATCAATATTTAGACAAAATGTGAACAAGGTCACACAGCTCGATGGCGGGTTGAAGAAAACAGTGTGCAAATAATGCCTACAAGGTCAACGTATACACTACTACAGCGGTGGATACGGATTACGTAAAATATATTATGGCTGCTTGAAAAAAGTGACTCCGGTGTTTTTTCTGGAGACGGTAATATTATGGATATTTAGACAGAATGTGAACAAGGTCACACAGCTCGATGGCGGGTTGAAGAAAACAGTGTGCAAATAATGCCTACAGGGCAAATAATGCCTAAAAGGTCAACTTATACACTACTACAGCGGTAGTAAAATAAAAAAAAGTAAAATAAAAAAAAATGAATATTAAAAAAAAAAAATTAAAGTTGGTGCTGCTGAACTACTAGGAGCAGCAGATTAGCACACCAGTCCCACTCCCCAACACTGCTAGACTAATAGCACTGGGCTCTTATAGTAGTAGTAGTAGTAGTAGTAGTAAAACAAAACAAAAAAATAAATAAAAGCAGTCCTTACAAGGACTACTGTTATTGCAGCAGTCAGCAGATGAAATCAGAAGCAGGACAGCTGCCCACTGCAGCTACATACAGAGCACTGCAGTAGAAGGTAGATTACTAGCCAGCAAAGCTACCTAAGCTTAAATGTCCCTCAAACCCCTGCAGACTTCTGTCCCTCCAATAACAGAGCAGTATCAAAACGATTACTAGCCAGCAAACTTTCAACTGTCCCTGAAATCACTAACAGGCAGCAGCTCTCTCCCTACACTATCTCTTCAGCACACACAGGCAGAGTGAAAAAACGCTGCAGGGCTTCGGTTTTTATAGGGAAGGGGAGTGGTCCAGGGGAGAGCTTCCTGATTGGCTGCCATGTACCTGCTGGTCTGGGGTGAGAGGGCAAAAAAAAGCGCCAACAATGGCGAACCCAAAATGGCGAACGTCGCGCGACGTTCGCGAACTTCCGGCGAGCGCGAACACCCGATGTTCGCGCGAACAAGTTCGCCGGCGAACAGTTCGCGACATCTCTAGTTGAGAGAGCCTCCACCACAGTACTCGAAAACAATCTGCAATATATAGAAATTATTTAAGGTCATGTATTCTATCACTTCCAGTGGAGATTGCTTTGGCACAAGAGGAATGAACACGATACAGTAAATAATTTCTTACTTCCAAGAGCTCCGATGGGCAATCCGTGAGTGGAGCCCTGTAGTAGGCTCCATAGTAAGAGGCGATGTTATTGTGGTCGTCGAACTGCTGGAGAAACTTCAGCTCCCTGCAGACTGACTCTTCATCCTGGAGTGGAATAATAGAAATCCCTTTAGCTCACATAGGCAACTACACAAATAGGATTGATATATAGTGATTGGAATTATAAAGATACAGTACTCGGCTGATGTTGGCGATCTTCACCGCTACCACGCCTTTATGATGGTGTCGTCCCTGTAATACAGACAGAAAGGTTGATTCATATACAAGTTGGAAAGAGAGGGTCTAATGCAGCCCCCAAACCAGAAGCTTTATATGTCTGCCTAAAACACTTTGGGGGGAATTCACAAAAGTGTCGGTAAAATAAATAACCCAGAAGTGGCGGTCGACAAATTTGTAAAATGTCGTACGAACGGCAAATTCACAAAGGCAGATGTTACCATCTCTGAATGTCTCGTAAGTCTGACAATTTTCTAAAATGTCGTATATCTTTTCATCGTACAAACGACATTTACCAAGACTTTTAAAAAGACAATTTGACTGACATTTTCATTTTGGAGAGCCTAAAGTGTCTGAAAAATTGTCGGTAAAAAAAATGAGTTTACGAGTAATTCATAAAAATGTCGGGAAAAGTGGCGCCGAAAAAACCACGCCCACTTTTAACGACACTAATTCAAAAGTGTCGTACATGTCGGAAAATTGGCGGAGAAATGCTCTGTGAATTTATCGGCTGTTGCTATGACACTTTCTACGACATTTTAAAGACATTTTTTCGTTCCTGACACTTTTGTGAATTCCCCCCTTTGTGGTTGTGTGTAGTGATCACAACCTTGTTCAGTTCCCCTACTCTCTAGGAATTGGTTGGTCCCGTCCCTTACCTTGTAGACGTCTCCGGTGCCGCCCTCTCCAAGAAGCACATCCTTGGTCAGCCAACCATCAGGAGGCTGGAAAATAAAATAGAAAAAAGAAGGATTTTATTGATAACATAATATTCCCCAGGGTACAAAACATGTCTCACTTCCGGCAGTAGCGGCGAGTGTTTTACCCTCCTTTCTACTCACCTTATAAACCTCGGAGAGGGGTCTGGACTCTGCCTGTGGCTGAAGGAGAAGAGAAAGATTCTATTACATTCTATACTTTATCTGTATCTGTTCTCTATACAGCAAAACCCTAAATTCAGATAAAACAGTAGCAGTTGCCTTACCTTCCTCTAGGGGGCGCAGAATGGCATTGCGCCCACGTTTTTTAGCTCTTAAAAGAGCTGTTGGGTTAAAAAGAAGATTTCAGCTGACATCAAAGGAAGATGTTTTTTCCAAACACCAAAAATCAGATGGAATATGGCTGAATATCTCTATAAAACAATCGCTGTGAAATCACTTTGAAAATGATATGAAACCGCTTCGTCGCTCGGATATTTCACTGTGTGGGGACACAGAAAGAAAGAAGAGATTGTGAGCTCACATGCACCAGCCCTCTCTGCTATACATATCAAGATTCACTGCCTTATATAAGTATTCACACCCTCAACCAATTCTCCCATTGTACCAAAAACAAACCATAAACTTATATACTGTATATTGTTTATCTGTTTTAGCTGTTATTTTTATTCTGACCATAAATTCTGAAATCTGATTTCCATTGGCAACAAACAAAATTTAGCATCAGTTTTTCCTTTTGCATCAACAGCATTAAAGCAAAGTTCCCCTTTAAATGAAATTAAATTAAACAGGTTGCAGCATTTCCCTGGCCAACTGTCACTCTAAACACTGTCAGTGACCCCTGTTATATGGGAACATGGGAGATTTCAGACTTTTCCCCTTAATAATTTCTTAACTTTCCCTTAAAAGCTTTTTTAAGACGTAAATGTTATATACAAAGTGAGATATACAGAGAAGTATGAATATTAATAGCATTAATGGAGAAACCTGAACAGCAAGTGGCCAACTGTCACTCCAGTTGTTGCCATATTGACCCGTTATATGTTAACATAGGAGATTTCAGACTTTTTATTATATATGCACAGAACCAAGGCTAATATCCCAGGCACTAGCCAGTGTCACACTCAAATAGTGATTTCCTTCATTTCTGCCATTACTTCCCTTAATGCCCCCGTGTATCAATGCTCCGCCAACCTCTGATCCCAGAAATAAAAAAGTGAGTTTACAGCCAATCACGTTTTAGGGGGTTCAGATCATAAATCTTAGATAAGGAATATTAATTCTAATGGCCAATGTAAGACATCTCAATGAGTGAGCCCTATTGAAACCTCCCATGAGCCTCTATGGATATGAAGCTTACACAGAAGATACCTGCCCTGGGATGTTACACCAGCTGCTGAAGGAGCCCCATTCTGCCATCTTTAATACTGGCATCAATATTCTCTCCCAGTGTGCGTTTTCCAATGACGGCCCCACAGTAGCCATTATGCTGCTCTGTCATAGATCTCCCTTTCTGATTGAAGGTCTCCAGTGATATCCCACATCTACCAAAGGTATACCTCTGTTCTACTGAGAGGTAAAGTCCTCACACCATTGGAGAGCACGTCTAACTGAGTCACTGGGAAATTGGGGTTACAACAAAGGTAAAATGTATAATGTTCACCTTTAATTCTTATCACACAGACCAACTGCAGGAAGTTTATACTTCGCTTCGCTGCAAGGTGCGCAGATTCAGATATGAGCAAGACCTTTATAGAACTGAATAAATCAAATAGTTAACATTTACGCCTCCGTGTCCTTTCCATTGGAGTCAATAATCTCTCCCAGTGGGCTCCTAATATATTGGATTAGAGGATTTCAATTTTATAAGAGGGGATAATTCCCTATCCTGGGATGTTGGTGTCACTGAAAATTCCCAACACATTCAAGTAGACACTCAAGGACTGTGGTAGCAAGCTATAATGGGCAGTTAATGCAGACTGATGCAGCCAAGACCCCATTGCAAAATCTCCCCAGTTCTCCAATCAATGTGCGGGTTATGTTGCCTTAACCAGGGCAGGCTTAACAGCACAGGAGTTTATGCACGGTGGATAAGGTGGAAATCAATGTATTCAGAACATGTGCCTCCCACATTCATCTCAAGTTTAGGCGTTACTGATGTAACTAAGCCATTGCCAAGGGGATTTTCATCTATTGACAGGAGAGGAACGAAGGGACATACATTTTACCAGCAAAAGTTGTGTCAACAAAATACCCAGCAGCCCCTGAATCAATGAAAGCCTTAAAAGAAACAGGTGTGTTATTCCAGGACAGAGTAACAGGAACACAAATCCTAGAACTAGTGTTACAGGGAGCAGAAATACAGCCCAAATGAATCTCCCCAACCTCATACAGGCTCAGGAGTTTTCCCAATTTTACTGTGCAGGTACAGACAAAATGGCCTTTAGTACCACAGTACATGAAGAGGCCCTGGGAACGTCTGTGAAATCGTAAGTGACAGCTCAGCGGTCCCAAACTGTAGGGGATCCTCAGGGGATTGAGCAAGAGTAAAAGAAACCTTGCTGCTAGGAACATAACCAGGCTGTGAAACCTTCTACTGATGCCTTTCCATTAATCTAGGATCCACCTGTATAGCTAGGTGCATTAAAGGGGAACTAAAGTCTAAAATAGAATAATGCTAAAAAATGCTGTATTTTGTATACTAAACATAAACATGAAGTTACTGCATCAGAAGCCTAACTAAACAACTGATGTATGTTTTCAAGGTTGGCAGCAGGGGGTCACCATCTTGTAATTTTGTTATACATCTTTGCAAGACATGTTGATCGGGCAGGTTTAAAAATCCCATCGGATCGCGGCCCCATCTGTTCGTAGGTGCGGTCCTGTGATCCGTTTTGGCAGCACTATGATCCGATCGTTGGGCCCTAGATGGGCAAAAGTGGGCATGTCGGGGAGAGATCCGCTTGTTTGGCAACATCATAAAAAGAGCAGATCTCTCTGTGTATGGCCATCTTAGACAGGATAGGAATTAGCTGGTTCTTATATAAACTGACTAGTTTCTATCCCTGTACTGGACCTGTCAGGTATTTGCCCAAAACAGATGGTCCCTGTACTGTTAGAGAAGGTCCTTAAATAGGATAGGAATTAGCTTGTTCATATATGAACTGACTAGTTTCTATCCCTCTTCAAATATGAATTTCTGTATCCCTCAAAAAAACAAAGTTTATCGAGGGGGAGATTACAGAAAGTTTTATATAGTGTAGTATTTATAAATTGATATTCAGATCTCACCCTTAGTGATTATTTATAACTTTATAACAACAGTGCATTTGTTCACCACTTTTTACTTTCTCCGTGAGAAGTTATTTAACAAAACAATCCGTGATTGAATATAATACACTTTTGAAACCCTGAAAACATAAAATCCCCACTAATCACATAAGCTCTATGAGCATAAAGTGCTGTGTGCAGTGATTCCCACAGTGTGAGCTGTATAGCAACCGACCTCTAGAATCCTAGTGCCCCCAGTGGTATATTATACTCACTAGATGTGAGACAAGGAAGGTGTTGGTTAAAGTCTATTTCTTCCTGTTCTGGGACTTCTTCTTTATCCGCTTAAAACCATGAAATCATAAAATCCCCACTAATCACATTAGCTCTATGAGCATAAGGTGCTGTGTGCAGTGATTCCCACAGTGTGAGCTGCGTAACTAGGGAGGTGATGGTATAGCAACCGACCTCTAGAATCCTAGTGCCCCAGTGGTATATTATATCTACTAGACGTGAGACAAGGGAGGCGTTGGTTAAAATCTTTTTCTTCCTGTTCTGAGACTTCTTCTTTATCGGAAACATCCGTTGTCCAACAGCATTGAAAAAAAGTGTCCTGTGCATTCCGTATTGCGCTTCCGGTTCCTCAGCGTCCCTTAGAGTCCATCACCTCCCTAGTTACGCAGCTCACACTGTGGGAAACACTGCACACAGCACCTAATGCTCATAGAGCTAATGTGATTAGTTGGGGATTTTATGTTTTCATGGTTTTAAAAGTGTATTATATTCAATCACGGATTATTTTGTTAAATAACTTCTCACGGAGAAAGTAAAAAGTTGTGAACAAATGCACTGTTGTTATAAAGTTATAAATAATCACTAAGGGTGAGAGCTGAATTTCAATTTATAAATACTACACTATATAAAACTTTCTGTTATCTCCCCCTCGATAAACTTTATTTTTTTAAAGGATACAACAATTCTTATTTGAAGAGTGTTCTTATAACGGGCGGAGGAGAGCCTATCTGATTATTGGAATTCGTGGACACCATAGTTCCGGGATTCAAACTTATATTTTTTTAGTTTCTATCCATGTACTGGACCTGTCAGGTATTTGCCCAATACAGATGGTCCCTGTACTGTTAGAGAAGGTCCTTGGATAGGATAGGAATTAGCTTGTTCATATATGAACTGAGTTTCTATCGCTGTACTGGACCTCATATGAAGTAGAGATAAACCAGCTGAACACAGGATGATGGATTTCACACATCTTATATTTGAATAACTAAGTACTGACTAAAAATGGCAGAAATATGTCCTTTAATGAATTTCAAAGTAGTTTATATCTATTTAACATACCAAAAGGTTAATATATTGTGAAGGCCTTTACAAGGATGGGAAATAGTCATCTCTATTAGAACAGACTTGATTCTATCCTTATTTGGGACCTTACTTTCAAGGTCCTTGTACTGGATGGCATTTAGCTTTAGTCCAATATAGACTAATTCCTATCCTTAAATATTGAAATTGCTGGGAAATAGACACCAGTACATCTCTGGTAGCATGCTGGGGTCCTCTAGTGACCAAACAGAGGTATAGCCTCAAAAATTCTGAATAAAATCCCAAAAGCATGCATTTTGTAGTAAAAAAAATATAGTTTATTAATACATATTAAAAAGTATCAAAAATGTCCCCACATGGCCTAACGCATTTCATGCTTACCTAGCACTTAGTCATAGGCAATCACAGAATTTGAGCTTTGGGATAGTAGGGAGAGTTGGTGCCTATAGTAGCAGTGGGATAATAGTCTCTGGGAAGGGACTGTGGGATAGCAGGTATAGTAGGGAGAGATGGTGCCTATAGTATAGGCACAATCTCTCCATACTATATCTGCTATCCCACAGTCACACTCCCTTCCCAGAGACTATTATACCACTGCTACTATAGGCACCATCTCTCCCTACTATACCTGATATCCCACAGTCACAGTCCCTTCCCAGAGACTATTATCCCACTGCTACTATAGACACATACCTCCCTACTATACCTGCTATCCCACTGTCACAGTCCCTTCCCAGAGACTATTATCCCACTGCTACAATAGGCACCATCTCTCCCTACTATACCTGCTATCCCACAGTCACAGTCCCTTCCCAGAGACTATTATACCACTGCTACAATAGGCACCATCTCTCCCTACTATACCTGCTATCCCACAGTAACAGTCCCTTCCCAGAGACTATTATACCACTGCTACAATAGGCACCATCTCTCCCTACTATACCTGCTATCCCACAGTCACACTCCCTTCCCAGAGACTATTATCCCACTCCTACTATAGGCACCATCTCCCCCTACTATACCTGCTATTCCACAGCCACAGTCCCTTCCCAGAGACTATTATCCCACTACAGGCTCCATCTCTCCCAACTACTATGTTCTATGGCTCTTTCCCCATGCTCCCAGTGCAGTTGTTATACCTGTTTCTTATAACAGCTTTGGCCTGATAGAAAAGTCAGCAAAAGTTGCTTTTACAAATACTGTACATAATACTGCAGTGTGGAGCCAATAAGGGGTGATAGACTTATACTTAATTAAAGGGCCCTTTAAAGGGGGTTGTTCTTAAAGGAATTGTTCAGTGTAAAAATAAAAACTGGGTAAATTGATAGGCTGTGCAAAATAAAAAATGTTTCTAATATAGTTAGTTAGCCAAAAATGTAATGTATAAAGGCTGGAGTGATTTGATGTATAACATGTCAGTCAGAGCACTACTTCCTGCTTTTAAGCTCTCTTGGTTTACACTGACTGGTTACCCTGGTTACCAGGCAGTAACCAATCAGAGACTTGAGGGTAGGCCACATGGGTCATATCTGTTGCTTTTGAATCTGAGCCGAATGCTGAGGATCAATTACAAACTCACTGAACAGAAATGTACCATGTGGCCCCCCTTCAAGTCGCTGACTAACTCAGAGTTATAGAGCTGAAAAGCAGGAAGTTGGATTCTGGCTGTTTTATTAGACATCTGTTCACTCCAGCCTTTATACATTACATTTTTGGCTAACTAACTATATTAGAAACATTTTTTATTTTGCACAGCCTATCTATTTACACAGTTTTTATTTTCACACTGAACTATTCCTTTAAAATGTTCTTTTTCTTTGTTATTCTCTGCAATGTATCTGAAGCCTGACAATTAAAATACCTATGAAGAAATGTGTAACGCCTTATGGAAACTGTAGTCTTGGCTGGAGGAGAGCTGGCAGGTGAACGAGCTCTCCTGGACACCTTGTTCATAAGTGGGGCACAGGGCTGGACTGAGAATTAAAATAGGTCCTGGCATTTCAGGTACACAAAGGCCCAATAGCCCACTAAATACTGACTTTCTATGGCACCTTATAGCAGCCCCTCTGGCATTTGCCAGAACCCACAGATTGCCAGTCTGGGCCTGGTGGGGCACCAGTTCTCTGGTGTCACTGCACAGTCTCAAGTCAGGAAAATAGGAACAGCACTCCCAAGTAGTACTGCACTGCTGGTTCTGACCAGTGCAGCAGAACTTTCAGGGGTTTAAGACAATTTATTCAGCCACAGACATGACTGATGCTATTTTGTCTGTGGCCTGAAAGGTTGTGAGTGCTACTGCGCCGCAGTCAGAACCAGCAGTGCAGCACTGATTGCCAATGCAATTATATTGACCAGGAACGTTTAAATTAACATTGTGAATGAGAGGATTTTGGAAAGTTGACCAGAAGAATTATATGTTCTTTCATGAGCAGGTTTACATCCTCTGTGGAGACAAAGACACAGCTATCCTTATATGCAGCAGCATTGCTTGTTTTCTCATGCTTCCCCACCAGGGATGCCAGCCAGGCCAATGCAGCTCTCACACCATCATTCTTCGGCTGCACATCCACGCTCTTGCACTAGAGGGCGCTGTTTGTAATCTAAGGTGCCGCGGCGGTCAGGCCTCCAATGTCCCGGCATGCACTGCGCTCCCTGTCATGGCGCTGCTCATGCTGCTCACTCTGCCCAGAAAGCGGCCGACAGCGCTATACCAGTGTAAGAGGACGCTAAGTTGCTGGTATTCGCCGGAGGGAGGGAGCAAAGCACGGAGAGACCCGTCACATTGGCGCCAAAGTCAGGTAAGTAGAGGTTTAAACGGAGCCTGGGGAAAGAGCTGAGATACAGGCCGGCGGCGTGTTCAGGTGTGAGGGGGGGTGTTGGTCGTGACTTGTAACCTGCAGAGTGAAGTCTTACCAGTAGTGACAGGTAACGAGAACTAGTTATATAGAGGAGGCTGAATGTGTTTATCACGGAGTCATAGACCTTCCACCTGTTATTGTCATATTGTGTTTTGTACTGTAACTCCCAGCATTCTCCGCGGGCCAGAACTGTCAGGGGAAGCAGCCAGTTGCACTAAAAGAGACATCGTAGGGCCGGAAAGCAAAGATCCGTGATCTGACGGGAGGAACACGAGGAAGGTGAAATTAAGGTCACAGATCAGTGCTGAGTGGTGCACTTACCTTGTAATGGTATCGTCCAATGGCACAGCCAATAGGGAGTTACTGACATATGGGAAGGGTTATACTATATGTACATGGGTTGTTCACCTTTACATTAACTTTTAGTCTGTACAAAGTGATCTGATGACACCATTTGCAGCTGGTTTTCATTTCCTATTATTTGTGTCTTTTTAAGTGGCAGTGAGTCACGAAACGCGTTAAGCGGGCAGCCCCACAGTAGAGATGCTGCTGTCATTTTTAATAGATTTATAATAAATTTTGACTCTTTTTAACATATTATTCTGGCTCGGCGGTGCTCCGTTCCTCTACATTGTTTTTTTGAGTTATTTAGCTTTTTATTCAGCAGCCCTCCAGTCTGCAGTATCTGCAATCTGCTTGCTGGGTCCAAATTCCCCTAGCAACCATGCACTGATATAAATAAGAGAATGGAATATGAATAGGAGAGGGGCCTGAGTAGAACGGTAATACAAAGTAGCAATAACCAATCATTTGTAGCCTTATAGGGCATTTATTTTTCTTTAGATGGGGTGAGGGACCCCCATTTGAAACCTCAAAATAGTCCTAAGAAGAAGGCAAATATATTTCATAAACTATAAAAAAGAAAAAAAATGATGGCTGGATGATCATAAGTAGTGCAGTAAGTTACTGGAATTAGGGTTGGTCATATAAATAGTGTGAATAGGGATGTAAATAAAAGACCCAATTCCAGTGATTAATAAGAACCTTATAATGGAGTTCTCCATGAAATGAAGGGTTTGAGACTCTTTAGTAGAAAATAGAATGACACAGGGTATAATGTACTTCCTATTGACTTTCAGCATCATGCTTTATATGGTCATGGGACTCTTCTGTGCCTTCTTCCCCTAGCTAAAGGGGTGGTTCACCTTAAAGTTAACTTTTAGTATGTTATAGAATGGCCAACTTTTTAATTGGTCTTCATTATTTATTATTTTTTTATAGTTTTTGAGTTATTTGCCTTTTTATTCAGACTCTTTCCAGCTTTGAAATGGGGGTCACTGACCCTATCTAAAAATAAACGCTCTGTAAGGCTACAAATGCATTGTTATTGCTACTTTTTATTACTCATCTTTCTGTTCAGGCCTCTCTGGTTCATATTCCAGTCTCTTATTCATATCAATGCATGGTTGCTAGGGTAATTTGGACCCTAACAACCAGATTGCTGACATTACAAACTGGAGAGCTTCTGAATGAAAAGTTAAATAACTCAAAAACCATAAATAATAAACAATGAAAGCCAATTTCAAATTGTCTTACAATATCACTCTCTATGTCATACTAAAATTAATCTAAAGGTGAACAACCCCTTTAACAAACGGGGTACATCATTTTGTACAATACACGAGCTTCAGTGAGCACCGATTATAACTGATGACATCACAGCGCACTGTTTATGAGGTTATTTATGGCTCTTGTTTATTATATAGGGAATAATGTACCCCCATTGCAAAACATATATTATGATGTCACCAAGGAGTTCATGACTTTATATAGTAACAAGGCTGCGTTCCTTTATATAGATCATGGAACTTACTTAAAGGTGTATTTTAATGTCCTCATATTTTACATGTATTACATATTTCTTATAATAAACAAGATAACAGTGGGGCTCATTAATCAATACTGAGCAAATTACACCTGGCCAATAACCCATAGCAACCAGCGATTGGCTTGTTTCAGCCACCTGCAGGTAGAACAATGAAAGCAAAAAATTTGGCTGGTTGCTATGGGTTACTGCCCAGGTACGAATTTGCCCAGTGCAAACAACATTACAGAACAATTATAAATGATGACATCACTAAGCTCCCTTAGAATATCATTTACAGGATATTCATGGCTCTTGTGTATTATATATTGAATAATGTTGCCCATATTGTAAAATATATAGTGCATAAAGTACCCCCTCTTGTAAAATACAAGAATATTATTAGTTACCAAGGAGTTCCATGACCATATAAAAACCTGAGGCTGAAGGCCAAGTGTTTTTATACAGGTCTCGGAGCAACGGGGTGACTTCTAGTGGCCCATTTACTTAGCTCGAGTGAAGGAATAGAGGGAAAAAAAACTTTGAAGTAGCCAAAAAAACACTTAGAAATTCGACCATTGAATGGGCTACTTCGACCTTCGACTTCGAACTAAAAATCGTTCGACCATTCGATAGTCGAAGTACTGTCTCTTTAAGAAAAACCTTCAACCCCCTAGTTCGCCACCTAAAAGCTACCGAAGTCAATGTTAGCCTATGGGGAAGGTCCCCATAGGCTTTGCAATGTTTTTTGGGTCGAACAAAAATAGTTTGATCGATCGAACGAATAGCGCTAAATCCTTCAGCTTCGATATACGAAGTTGAAGGATTTAACCTCCGACAGTCGAATATCGAGGGTTAATTAACCATCGATATTCGACCCTAAGTAAATCTGCCCCTAATATCCTCAGTTACTTTATTCACTATATTATTCCTTACAGAGGAATTCTGTGAACATATAAAGATGCAAGGCCAATGGTCAAGCTTTTAAAGGAGAAGGAAAGGTTAAAACTAAGTAAGCCTTATCAGAAAGGTCCATCTAAATATACCAGTAAACCCCCAAAGTAGTGCTGCTCTGAGTCCCCTGTCAAAAGAAACACTGCATTTCTTTCCTTCTATTGTGTACACATGGGCTTCTGTATCAGACTTCCTGCCTTCAGCTTAAACCTCATTGCCCTGGGCAAGAGCATGCTCAGTTTGATCCTCTTCCCCACCCCCCTCCCTTCTCTACTGTAATCTGAGCCCAGAGCAGGGAGAGACTCAGGCAGGAAGTGATGTCACACCATGTTAATACTGCAACTCCTATCCTTAACAAACAGAGAGTTTCTAGAGCTTTTTACTCAGGTATGGTAAAACATTCTACAGAATAAATATAGCATTCTAGCTTGCACTATTGTGGCTAATCTATTGGCAATAAAATGCCTCCGTAGCTTTCCTTCTCCTTTAAACAGTTTCTGCTAAAGTTTGTGAACAGCCCAAAATTTCCACTCAACCCTTTCTAATTTGTGGAATTGGCTATTTAATCCACATCGAATGCTTCCACAATTGTATAAATAAACGTGCATCCATGCAATCCCCATCAACCAATATTAGCACCCCGTGAGTCACCATTATAGGATGCCACATATCCAGCTAGATCAATACAAAATGCCTCAGCACACCACTTACGTACACTCTGTTTTTTCTGCTACAATAAATGGATTGAAAAGGCATTGGCCATAGCTGTGCTCCCTCCATTCAAAATCACATATCCAACTAGCCCATTGTCATTTCCTGTTATATATTTATCCATCAGCTGTATATCTACTGTAACGTGGATGTGGCGTGGAGTCTCGATTCACTTTTCTGTATTGATTTATTTCTCCCTCCAAGGACACTTTTAGTTATTTACTTGTAGCGAACGCATAAACCATCATATGTAATAAATTGCATTAAGTTTGCCCAGGAGTAGTAACCCATGGCAACCAGTAAGATTTTTGCTTTTGAACAGGTGACCAGAAAATCCTACCTGTTGTTTGGTTGCTGTGGGTTACTGCTCCAGGGCAAACTTAGTGCCTTTTATTACATTACCCCCCATAGTGTTTAAAAAGTTCTTAACTGGTTCTGGAAGCAACATCTGTTCAATAACTTTTTGTTGGGAGCTTAAAGGGGTTGTTCACCTTCCAACACTTTTTCCAGTTCAGTTGGTTTCAGACAGTTCACCAGAAATAAAGACTTTTTACAACTACTTTCTATTATATACGTGTGACTGTTTTTCTGTTATAGAAGTGTAAGTCCAATTTTTCACCTTTCTAAAGCAGCTCTAGGAGGGGAGGTCACCGACTCTTTAACGGTTCTAAGTTGATACATTTTTTTTATCTTTGTCAATGCTGAGCAGATTCCCTGATTTTCATTAAAGGCAGCTGTTAGAATTGATACAATAGTTGCCAATAATCCAAAGATGCTGCTGAGAAATGTATCAACTAAATGTTGCAAAATTGTAACAGTTTAGAGTCTGCTCCTGAATTACTGAGCTGCCACACTCAAACACCACAGACAGGAACATTCAACTTTAAACTTCGATTTTGGGTAAAAAAGGTAAAAAATACAAAATGGAATGTAATTGAAAAAAAGTCTTTATTTCTGGGGAACAATCTGAAAACAATTGATCTGGACATAAGTGTTTGGATAGTGAATAACCCCTTTAATAATATGAGTTTCCATGCAGCCACATACAATACTTAGCATTTGGTGGAGTGGTGTAAAGGTCATCATGATTGGACTCTGGAACTGTGGAAAGATGTTTTCTCATGAATTACTATTCACCATCTGTTAGCTGTATGGGCTGTTGCGCATGCCAGGTGAATGCTAATTGTATTGCCAACTTGAGTTTGGACTAGTTATAACATGTCTGGGCTAAATCAAGCTAGTCTGCAATGCACAATGCAGATATTGTACCAAGAATGTAGGGTGGTCTGTTACAATTGCATACAATACAATTAAATACAGTTACTACTAGGGTTGCACCGAATCCAGGATTTGGTCAGGATTCCACCTTTTTCAGTAGGATTTGGATACGGCCGAATCCTTGTGCCTGGCCGAACCTAATCCTAATTTGTATATGCAAATTAGTGGCAGGGCAGGAAATCACGTTTCTTTTCATCACAAAACAAAGAAGTAAAAACATTTTTGCATTTTTTTTCTCTGGCATATGCAAATTAGGATTCAGTTCAGTATTTGGCCGAATACTTCACAAAGATTTTGGGGATTCTGCCGAATCCAAAATAGTGGATTCAGTGCATCCCTAATTACTACTGAGACAGCAGATTCTACTGCTTCCCACTGGATCACTCAGATTTGGTTACTGTAGAGTAATTTATCTAAACAGTATAAGTTTACATTTACATAAGTAAAGTTGTTGTACCGTATTAACCATTCACAGGGCTAAAACAATAACAAACAGGTGGTATAAAGGCGGTAGCTTTATTGACTAACTAAGATTATCATAGCAAGCTTTCAGAACATTTGAGTCCTTTTTTCAAGCTGAATATAAATACCTTCAAAACAATAAAGGCTATGAGCACCGTATCCAACTCTTTAGTTTCCCTGCACGTGAGTAATTTGGATTAAAGAAAAAAAAAAGAGCTGTATAATATCACATTGATACTGTCTATTTTGTTTCTTGTTTGAATATAGATGTATCTGATTAATAGCTCTGCATCACATAAAGCTGCTGTTCTTTTTATTTATGATGATTTATAGTGCACGCAACCGCTCAGGCGGTATTTACACAATACAGAACTAATCAGAGATGTCATTCTGACAAACTTTTCGTGCATTTTTAAGCAAAAGTCACACAAAAGTGATCAAACCTTGCTTTAGTCTCTATTACAAAATATATCACCATTTATACCAAAATCATTACTTTAAGGGGGGGGGAGTTGTTCAACTTTGAGTTAACTTTTAGTATAACTTAGAGAGTGATATTATGAGACAATTTGCGATTGGTTTTCACTTTTATTTGTGGTTTCTGAATTATTTAGCTTTTTATTCAGCAGCTCTCCAGTTTGCAATTTCAGCAATCTGTTTGCTAGGGTCCTATCAACCATGCACTGATTTGAATAAGAGACTGGAATATGAATAGGCGAGGCCTGAATAGAAAGATGAGTTATACAAAGTAGCAATAACCGTAAATTTGTAGCCTTACAGAGTATTTTTAATATGTCTTTCCTCTAGAATCTAGCACATTTCAAAGCTTTTCTAAAATGGTGATTCACCTTTAAAATAACTTTTAGCTTGTTAAAGAATAGGCAGTTTAAAGCAACTTTGCAATTGTTCTTCATTCTAAATATTTTTTTTAATTATTTGTCTTTTTCTAGCTTTCAAATGAGGTTCACTGACCCCCATCTAAAAAAGAAATGCTCTGTAACAGCAGCTGCACATTTATTGTTATTGCTTTGTTTTATTACTCTTTCTATTCAGGCCCTCTCCTGTTCATATTCCAGTCTCTCATTCAAATCCGTGCATAGTTGCTATGGTAATTTGGACCCTATCAACCAGGTTGCTAAAAATTGCAAACCAAAAAACTACTGAATAAAAAGCAAAATAACTCAAAAACCACAAATTATAAAAAACTATTTAAGTTTCACTGCAAAAATGGCGCCCATATACTCCAATGGGGAAAAAAAATTGTCGCATATGAAAAAAATTCTTATGTCGAAAAATTTGTTGTCCATAGACTTCATTTATTTTCGGCAAAACAGGTCAGATTTGCCCATCACTACTCTCTACATCGTATGAAAAGTTAATTTAAAGGTGAACAACCCCTTTAAAGCTTGCATCTAGCTTCTTATTTCCCATGGAATTCTTGGAATGTTTTTTTCTTTAGAAATATTTTATTAAACATTAGGCATTGATAAACTTAAAAGGGAACTATCACGAAAATGATAATTTAATATTGACTTCTGCATAATGAAATAAGAATCTTTATAAATACAATTAATTAAAGATTCTGTGCCATTTCTGAAATATTTAAGTTTATCTTTACTATTCCTCTCTCAGCATCTGTTTCTCTTCATTCTGTCTTCATTCTGGAGTTGGGTGTCAGATTAATGATCCAATATATCTTATAGGGGGGCTTCCTTTTGCCTAAAAGATGTATTGGAGCTCACTCTATTTATCACCAGAAATTATGTCTCTCTACATGCAGGACAGTTTATTTTGTTAGATTTTGTTAGTATTGGAATCAGTTATTTGAGTGAGCTCTAAAACATCTGCTAGGAAAGGAACCCCCCCCCCCATATGATATATTGAATCATTCATCTGACACCCAACTGCTGTATGAAGACAGAATGAAGAGAAACAGATGCTGAGAGAAGGATAGTGAAGATAAACTTGGTTATTTCAGAAACAATGCAGCATATTTAATTGATTGTATTTAGAAAGTTTCTTAATTCAGTATGAGGAAGCTTATATTAAATGTTTTATTTTCGCGATAGTTCCCCTTCTGATGTTACACATATCCTTGAAACCTTAATTCACCTTGGGCAACATATTTTATCTGCCACCAAAATAAACTAACCTGAAGGTACACTGAGTATAAATAACTCAAAGGTGTGACTTGTAAAAAGCATTTTATCTGTGCCTCCATGCTGTCCTGCAACTGCCATAGTTCTCTATCAGGTTCTAAACATCCATAGTTGCAGGGTGGGGCAAATGACACTTCTTTGTGTTCTCTCTTGATAGCTCTGCTGGCTGGAGACTTAAAAGAAAAGTATTGCATGCATACATGTTGTTTTTTTTTTTTTTGTTTTTCTTCAAACATATATGGTGTTTTCAGCTAACTGTAAATCTATCTCTTGTTTATCTTAAAGGAAGACTATCATGAAAATGAAAATTTAATAATAATCTTCCTCATACTGAAGTAAGAGACTTTCTAAATGCAATCAATTAAAAATTCTGCATTGTTTATGAAATAATCAATTTTATCTTCACTATTCATCACTCCGCATCTGTTTCTCTTCATTCTGTCTTCATGCAGCAGTTGGTGAATGATCCAATATATCTTATAGGGAGCTTTCTTTCCTAGCAGATGTATTAGAGCTCACTCAAATATCTGATTCCAGTACAATCAAAATCTAACAAAATAACTGCCTTTTGCACAAATTCTGCATGTAGAGAGACAGGATTTCTGGTGATTTTAATAGTGAGCTCTAATACATCTTCTAGACAAAAGGATCCCCCCTATAAGATATATTGGATCTGACACCCAACTCCTGAATGAAGACAGAATGAGGAGAAACAGATGCTGAGAGAGGAATAGTGAAAATGAACTTGATTATTTAGGAAACAGTACAGAATTTTTAATTGATTGTATTTAGTAAGTTATTTCAATATGCTGAAATAATATGCAATTTGAACTTTTTTGCAGAAAATTCCCCTTAAAAGGCTTATACAGCTGCAAGCTTTTATTATTAACACTTGGAGCCACTTTCCCTCTTTGTAGTTTTTGAATAGCTTCCCAAGCTATATTCTTGTTGCCGGCAAAACAAGTGACATTGAAAAATGTATTCCTTTTGATCAACCCTTTGTTTTTGTTAGATTGTGTTATTCTACCAAATAGCTTTCTTCATAATCAAACCTGTGGCCCTCATTTCTGCTGGAGGAGATTTTAAGGCTAAACTATTGTTTTTTTAGTGGTATTTTTAGTATGTATCTGTAAGTTCTTAAAAGGGGTAGCTAAATTACGTTTTAGGAATATGTTGACAGTCGTTGAATCGGAAACCGATTACATTTGGTCTTCATCATTTGTAGTTTTTGAAACTTTAGCTTTATGTTCAGCAACTGTCGAACTTACACTAGCAACCAGGCACTGGCTGCAATGTGAATAGTAGAGGGCCTGAATAAAGAGTATGAAGTATGAAAAAGTAACAATAAAACTGTAGCCTTGGGTTTAAATTGGTGGAGCCAACCTAAACCCAAAAGAAGCAGGAGGATGCGGCAAATAATAAATAAAAATTAAGACTCTAGTAATAGGACAATCTTTAATATGCTGCAAATTAACTTGAATGTGCACTACTTATTTAAAGGTGTTGTTCACCTTTAAATTAAATTTTAGTATGTTGTAAAGAGTGGTATTCTGATGCAATTTGCAATTGATTTTCATTTTTTATTAGTTGATGTTTTTGTGGTAGCTTTTTATTCAGCAGGTTGTAATTTCAGTTTTTGGTTGCTAGGGTCCGAATTACCCTACCAACCATGAATTGGTTTGAATATGAGACTGGAATATGAATAGGAGAGGGCCTGAATTGAGAGATGAGTAATAAATAGTCACAATAACAATAAATTTGTAGCCTTACAGAGTAGTGATGTGCGGGCCGGCCCAATACCCGCGGTTTGGGGCGACCTTGCACTCTTCTTTGGGTGCGGGTTGAGCTCTACTCCTTCTCTCCCTGCCCACCACCAACTGCAAATGCAGTCTTCCAGGTTCTTCTTTTATAGACTCTACACCTGCTCGCGCCGCCCCTTTTGTGATGTCATCGGCGGGGCGGGTCTATAAATGGAACTTGGAAGTCGGGCCCCGGCGGGTGCAGGTCGGTGAAATCCTGACCCGCACATCACTATTACAGACCATTTGTTTTTTAGATGGGGTCAGTGTCCCCATCTAAAAACAATTTCAAAAGTATCTCAAAATATCACTCTGTACGTCATACTAAACTTAACAACCCCTTTGTTCTGTGTAAGTGTTATTTCAATATATGTTTGTTTTAAAATGTGCTACATTTCCTGAGCACAATTATACAGTTTCTATTAATACCGAAATCACCATAATGAGGCGCTTCTGAATTTCTGTTTGTGCCATGCCAGAGAATGGTTCATTGTAGGCCCATGTTTTGTTGCCACACATCATTGTTGTTACTGCGAGCCGTATGAAAAGCCGAACATAAGGGAACAGAGTAGCAATAAATGAGAAGGAATCGAAGGTACAAAGAATGCTGGTGTCTGGGGACAGGAAAGCAGTCCTGGTATAAAGGCACTTTTGTCATTTTGCATTTTTAATGTTTGTTTTTAATTTGCTTTACACCTGCTGCCTATGTGTTTTTGGCTTTGTTTCCAATTCCTGCTCTGTAGTTTTCCTCCTGGGCATCATAAAACATAAAGGCACAGGCAAAAGTGCTTTTGAACATCTGATATACTTTTTCCCCTCCCTAATATGACCTTGCTTCTTTCCTCAGGTTCTGCACAGACTCCCAGGGAAGACTACATGGCAGGTTATAAGGAAGGACAATTCAAGGCATTTTTTAGATGCCGCAAAGGTATTAATCACGTAATTTTATGCTGGCAGCCGGGAAAGAGAGGTACCATGCCCCAGAGCATTCCTCAGTTTAGCCTTCATATTGAGCAACCTTCAGCATAATGTCTTGTTTTATGTGCAAGCAACAATTTCTCTCCTGTCTCTAGAACTAAATAAAGCATGTACTTGAAATGATACAAGCATTTTTGCATGCACTTTTAACCAATGCTCCCGAACCAGCAACACAACAAATTGGTCAAACAGGAATTAGAATTAGCCTTGGGTCAGTAAATGCCTATGATGAAACATGCTTTGGCTAGGCAAGCTACATTGTTTCCTCAATTACTTGTCTGACTTTTTTGCTCCAGTGTAGCACTAAAGCAAAACGTTGCTGCTAGGGGCAGTACCGACAGCAACAGCTTTGCAGTTGGAGAGAAGGAGAAAAGGAAGCAAATTCATTTAAAAACTGCAAAACAAATGCCAGTTTAAGGTAACAATGCCTTAAAAATATCAAACTTAAAGGGGAACAATTGCGAAAATGAACATTTAATATAAGCTTTATCACACCAAAATAAGAAACTTTCTAAATACAAACAATTTAAAATTCTGAATGGTTTCTGAAATAATAAAGTTTATGTTCACTATTCCTTTCTCTCAGCATCTGTTTCTCTTCAGGCAGCAGTTGGATGTCAGATAATCATTGACAGTTAAATCCAATATATCTAAAAGGGGGGCTCCTTTTGCCTAAAATATATATTACAGCTCACTCTAATAAAATCACTAGACATCATGAGGCACATTTATCAAAGGTTGAATTTAGAATCCGTGTTTTTAAAAACTCCCATAAACTCGAAACTTATTAAAAAAAAAAATAGAATTTCCTAAGCTCGGGTGAATAGTATTGACCCGAAAACTTGAATCAAATTTGAATTTTTAAAAATCCAAAAGTCAGGAAGGCTACAAACTACTCCAAATTGACCCCAGGACGTCTCCCTCGAATCGAGTTTGATCAAATTCGATTAGATTTTTTGAGTCGTTTAAAGTCGTCCAAGTTTTATAAATTCAATGTTATTAATAAATTTCGACTAGTTGAATTTGAATTTGAGAGTTTATAAAAACTCACATGAATTCGGAATTAGACCCTTGATAAATGTGTCTCCCTGTGTTGTAAAATAATTAAAACATGTACCATTGCCATATGCTGGTAAATTTTCAGTGATTGGAAAAGAAACACTACTATAGTTTATATAAACAAGCTGCTGTGTAGCCAGGGGGGCAGCCATTCAAGATGAAGGAGAAACAGCACAGGTTTACATAGCAGATTAGCTCTGAAGAGTACCATTGTATTCTGCAGATCTTATTTTTTTTACTACTAGATTATCTTTTTGCTGATGCATTTTTGTGCAGCTCCTTAAAAGTCTATCTTTCTCTTTACAGGTGCTTTCTGGATGGCAATCGACACAAATACGGACATGCTGGCATGGGAATGCAGGGGGCAATCTTCACACAGATCCCAAGCAAGGGGTAAGACTCGTTAATATTACTTTAATTACAGTTTGTTCAGTGGTGAAATGCAGGGCTACAAAGGAACATGTTGGATGCTCAGATCTCTGCCTTAGCAACAAAACTTGTTGTTGGTTATAAAAGTGCACACAGTACCCAGGCATACGTCACAACTGGAAAAACTGGCACTGGCAGTTTTTAAAATATAAGGTTTTAATATACCAGTAGCAAATGGGATCCTGCAGTAACATGTCCATAAAGGGGAACTATCGCGGAAATGAAAATTTAATATAAGCCTCATCATACTGAAATAAGAAACTTTCTACATGCAATCAATTAAATATTCTGCATTGTTTCTGAAATAATTAAGTTTATCTTCACTATCCCTCTCTCAGCTTCTGTTTCTCTTCATTCTGTCTTCTTGCAGGAGTTGGGTGTCAGATATTCATTGACAGTTAGATCCAGTATATCTTTTAGGGAGCTCCTTTCCTATCAGATGAATTAGAGCTCACTCACATAACTGATTTCAGAACAAACATAAACAATCTAACAAAATAATCGCCTTTTGCACAAATTCTGCGTGTAGAGGGACATGATGTCTGGTGATTTTAATAGAGTGAACTCTAATACATCTTCTAAGCAAAAGCAGCCCCCCTATCAGATATATTGGATCTAACTGTCAGTGAATATCTGACACCGAACTCCTGCATGAAGACAGAATGAAGAGAAACAGATGCTGAGAGAGGAAAAGTGAAGATAAACTTGATTATCTCAGAAACATTGCCGAATTTTTAATTTATATTTAGAAAGTTTCTTATTTCAGTATGATGAAGGTTGTATTACGTTTTGGGATGCACCGAATCCAGGATTCGGTTCGGGATTCGGCCTTTTTCAGCAGGATTCGAATTCGGCCGAATCCTAATCCTAATTTGCATATGCAAATTAGGGGAGGGAAATCGTGTGACTTTGTCAGAAAACAAGGAAGTAAAAAATGGTTTCCCCTTCCCACCCCTAATTTGCATATGCAAATTAGGGTTCGGTATTCGGCCGAATCTTTCACGAAGGATTCGGGGGTTCGGCCGATTCCAAAATAGTGGATTAGGTGCATCCCTAATTACATTTTTGCGATAGTTCCCCTTTAATCTTTTTTAGTTTAGTGGTACAGGTATGGTATCCGTCATCCGAAACCTTTTATCCAGAAATATCCAAAATACAGAAAGGCCCTCTTACATAGACTCCAGTTTATCCAAATAATTAAAAATTTTAAAAATGATTTCCTTTTTCTCTGTAATAGTAAAACGGTACCTTGTATTTTATCCCAGCTAAGATATAATTAATCCTTATTGGAAGCAAACCCAGCCTATTGGGGTTATTTAATATTTATATGATTTTCTAGTAGACTTAAGGTATGAAGAGCCAAATTAGGGAAAACCCCTGGTCCCAAGCATTCTGGATAACAGGTCCCATGTCGTGTGTGTACACACACACACACACACACACACACACACACACACACACACACACACACACACACACACACACACACACACACACACACACACACACACACACACACACACACACACACACACACACACACACACACACACACACACACACACACACACACACACACACACACACACACACGTGTGAAAAACTATTTGCCCCCTTCCTGATTTCTTATTCTTTTGCATGTTTGTCACACTTAAATGTTTCTGCTCATCAAAAACCGTTAACTATTAGTCAAAGATAACATAATTGAACACAAAATGCAGTTTTTAAATGAAGGTTTACGTTATTAAGGGAGAAAAAAAACTCCAAATCTACATGGGCCTGTGTGAAAAAGTGATTGCCCCCCTTGTTAAAAAATAACTTAACTGTGGTTTATCACACCTGAGTTCAATTTCAAAGGTTATAAAGCCATTTCTAAAGCTTTGGGACTCCAGCGAACCACAGTGAGAGCCATTATCCACAAATGGCAAAAACATGGAACAGTGGTGAACCTTCCCAGGAGTGGCCGGCCGACCAAAATTACCCCAAGAGCGCAGAGACAACTCATCCGAGAGGCCACAAAAGACCCCAGGACAACATCTAAAGAACTGCAGGCCTCACTTGCCTCAATTAAGGTCAGTGTTCACGACTCCACCATAAGAAAGAGACTGGGCAAAAACAGCCTGCATGGCAGATTTCCAAGGCGCAAACCACTTTTAAGCAAAAAGAACATTAAGGCTCGTCTCAATTTTGCTAAAAAACATCTCAATGATTGCCAAGACTTTTGGGAAAATACCTTGTGGACCGACGAGACAAAAGTTGAACTTTTTGGAAGGTGCGCGTCCCGTTACATCTGGCGTAAAAGTAACAGCATTTCAGAAAAAGAACATCATACCAACAGTAAAATATGGTGGTGGTAGTGTGATGGTCTGGGGTTGTTTTGCTGCTTCAGGACCTGGAAGACTTGCTGTGATAGATGGAACCATGAATTCTACTGTCTACCAAAAAATCCTGAAGGAGAATGTCCGGCCATCTGTTCGTCAACTCAAGCTGAAGCGATCTTGGGTGCTGCAGCAGGACAATGACCCAAAACACACCAGCAAATCCACCTCTGAATGGCTGAAGAAAAACAAAATGAAGACTTTGGAGTGGCCTAGTCAAAGTCCTTTTGTGTTTACTTGTGTTATCTTTGACTAATAGTTAAATGTGTTTGATGATCAGAAACATTTTGTGTGACAAACATGCAAAAGAATAAGAAATCAGGAAGGGGGCAAAAAGTTTTTCACACCACTGTGTGTGTGTATACACACACACACACACACACACACACACACACACACCAGTTTTGCCCAGTTTTCAGGATATCTTCCAGTGGCAGACTAGGGGAACTCCTGACATCCCTATCTCAACACTTGGTTCCTTACTCGGGTCAGTAATACCCTGGGATCTAGTTGAGCTGCTCAACTAAATAACCTCTCTATCACTCCTAGAGCGATCTATAAAACGAGTATAGCTATCTAGGGTCAGCACTACCCATTCCCTTCCAGCCTGCTTGGTTGGGCTAAAGCAATGGACCCAGAGCACATAAAATTGACTTCTCGGCTGCAGACACAATGACTTTTCACATGCAGCCATTCCATTCCCCCCTTCCTTACTAATCGCAGTCCTGTGCTAGTGTGACTAGCCTATTGCAGTGTATAATTATATACACTCTCACCGCAGCAGCTTCCTTTATGCCTTCACAGCATCCCTTCTACTTCTAACTCTTCACGTTTCTGCAATCCCTGGTACCGGCTGTGCAGGGATACAATAAAACTATTTATGCATATCTTTGCTCTTTATATTGTGATGAGAAGATGGATTTGTAGCTCTGAAGCTGTCACCATGCTCCTCTGCTCTTTCTTTCTCACCCCAGGTACAGATGAGTATAAATACCTGATTTTTCACACTGTCAACTTTTGAGCTTGTACTTTTTTTTTCCCCTATTAAACATATTTTCCTTGTGCTTTTAACTTTCTTTCGCGACTACATATTTCTCCTCCTTTACAGCAAACTGATCTTTTTTTTTTAAAATGGAGCAGTCCTAGTATATTCCTAGACAGCTGTATCTTTCTGTCGCTGTGCAAGAATGCCTTTTAATTTGTCTTGCTTATACGCAATTGGCTTTTTCTTTTATGTACAAGTCTGGTCCCAATGAAGTAAGGGATCCAGAGTTCATAATGGCTCCCCAATATACAGGTATGGGATCCGTTATCCGGAAACCCGTTATCCAGAAAGCTTTGAATTACAGAAAGGCGGTCTCCCGTAGACTCAATTTTATCCAAATAATCTAGGGATCCACCGAATCCACTGTTTTGGATTCTGCTGAACCCCGAATCCTTTGGGAAAGATTCGGCCGAATACCGAACCCAAATCCTAATTTGCATATGCAAATTAGGGGTGAGAAGGGGAAAACCATTTTTTTTGTCACAAAAAGTCACACGATTTCCCCTAATTCGCATATGCAAATTAGGACTTGGATTCGGTTCGGCTGGGAAGAAGGACTTCGGCCGAATCCCGCTGAAAAAGGCCGAATCCCGAACCGAATCCTGGATTCGGTGCATCCCTTAAATAATCCAAATTTTTAAAAATGATTTCCTTTTTATCTGTAATAACAAACTAGTAGCTTGTCAAAACTTTGTCTTTAAATGATATTTAATAATTTTGCCATAAAAGTATTTGCCTAATCCTTTTACATCACCTGTCTTACCCCCAAGCTCCTCTACAAGGAGGCTGCCATATAGCAGTAGTCCGTTAGCATAAGAAACTCTTAACTGCCAGCCTGAGAAGGGACAGTCATGTTGGCAAAATAGTCAGGTTTAGGAACTTCAAGTAACAATTACTTACAAAAGCAGAACTATCGGCTAAAAACGATCAACGAGACCCATAGGTAACTTTTAATGTAGATTAATATTTTGAAAAGAAAAAATGTAGTGTCCATATCACTTTAAAGTGGACCGGTCACCCAGACACTAAAAGCTGTATAATAAAAGTCCTTTTCAAATTAAACATGAAATCGAATTTCTATTTTTTTATTGAAGCATTCATAGCTGTTGTAAACTCATTTAAAAATCTGTCAATCAAATATTGTCTGCCCCTCCTCTATGCCTAAGGCATAGAGACAGGGCAGGCAATTACTTTCACTTTCCATTCAGCACTTTCTAGATGTCACTGCTCTCCACACATTCCCTCGTTCTCTTCACCATTTAATTGTGTAACCAGTGCATGGATATGGACATTGGTTTCCCCATTCTGGTGCACAAACAAGATTCTGAGATGATGCAAGGCTTGCCTTAATAACACTGTCCGCAAAATGGCTCCTCCCTGCTTGCTATAATTATGAGTTCCCAGAGTGAAGGAAACACGATTCAAAGCATTTATATAGTGTAATTAAAGTTCATTTTGCTTGACTAATGTGATAAAATAGGATTTTGAATAATGTTTTTGGGTGACGGGTCCCCTTTAATCCAAACTAAGATATAATAAATCCTTATTGGAGGCAAAACCAGCCTATTGGGTTTATTTAATGTTGAAATTATTTTTTAGTAGACTTAAAGGTGTTGTTTACCTTTGCATTAACTTTTAGTATGATGTAAAGAGTGATATTCTAAGATAAAAAAAATGTATTGTATAAAGGCTGGAGTGACTGGATCTGTAACATAATAGCCAGAACACTACTTTCTGCTTTGCAGCTCTCTTGGTTTCCACTTCTTGGTAACAATGCAGTAGCCAATCAGTGACTTGAGGGGGGGGCATAAGTGTTGCTTTTGAATCTGACCAGTGTTCTGAGGATAAATTGTAAACTCACTAAACCGTTTTGTCCCATGTGGCCCCCCCTTAAGGTCGCTGACTAACTCAGGGTTAGAGAGCTGAAAAGCAGGAAGTAGTGTTCTGGCTATTATGTTAGACATCCAGTGACTCCAGACATTTAGATTTTTGCCTAACTAACTATATTGAAAACACTTTTTATTTTGCACAGGCTATCTATTTACCCAGTTTTTATTTTTACATTGAACTGTTCCTTTAAGGATTCAGTTCAGCCAGGCATTTGGATTTGGGCAAATCCAACTTAAAAAAGGCTGAATCCTGAATCAAATATTCAATTTAGCGCATCCCTACTTAATAACAGGAACCTTGGTCACTCCATCTGCTTAATTTAACTTGCTTTAATATAGCTTTGTTTGAATAGCGCATGTATGATTACTTGTTTGCCTATGTAGTAAAAATCTAGTAGAGCGCTCCCATGTGATAAAAAATGAGGGGTGCCTTTTTCAATAACGCATCTTTGAAAAGTTACTCTATTACTAACATCACTTGTTCTCTCAGCAACATTGAACTGTGCTGGGGTTTTCTGTTGCAGCCTATGGAAAAGATATGCCTCCTGGCAAAACTGGCAGGCATGGGACAAAGCTAGCAATACTACCTTGCAACTACACTACCTTCTGAATAAAGCATCTCCCATAAATGGCAGCTCCCTTGTTTTATTCATCGAGAAGAGCTCCTCAAGGTACCCTCTGTATAATTTACACCGGGAGTTGTTCTCCCCGAGGGCTTGCAAGCTTTGCATTGCATATGTTAACCCAAAACTGCCATTTATAATAGTATTGACTCTTTCAGTGCCGGCTAATTTGGCTCAGATTTGCACAAAATGCCAACCCCTATGTCAGCATATTACACTTATAACAATTAATGACATTTTTTTCTTATTTGTTAATCCTTTAAAAAAGGGACATCAAAACTTACTTTCTGCATATATTGGACTTTCATATATGCACTTAAAAAATTAACTTGAGCTGTAATCAACATTTTGATCAAATAATAAGGCGAAGGCTTCAACGGATTCTATTGCATCTAACACCTTCAGTCTTCATGCGGAACCTTTGATCTTTACCCTTTCAGGGAATTATCATGAGGGAAGTTTAATGAGTTTGAGGGATCTCCAGGGTAAAAGGGCATCTTCCTTCTGTTTAATAAACTTCCCAAGAGACCAGTCACACTAATGGGTTCATTTTGAGGTTGGATGTTTAGATTTCATGGCATTCATGTTATAGATTTTGTGTGATTTTAATGTACCCTTCACCTAAGAAATAATGGTAAAAAAAGAATTATTATAATATTCCTAAAAGGAAGCCAGACAGAGATACATAGAAAATTAATTTTGGATCAATTTCTTTGGTACAGGTATGGGACCTGTCATCCAGAATGCTCGGGACCTGCGGGTTTTCGAGTAAGGGGTCTTTCTGTAGTTTGAATCTCTATACCTTAAGTGTACTAGAAAATCATTTAAACATTAAATAAACCCAAGAGGCTGATGTTGCTTCCAATTTAATTAATTATATCTTTGTTTGACCCAAGTATTAGGTACTGGTTTATTATTACAGAGATAAAGGAAATCATTTTTTAAAAATTGGATTATTGGTCATGTCCTTTCAAAAAGAGCCAGCACTTTAGGACTTGACTGCTTTCTGGCAGGCTGTTGTTTCTCCAACTCAATGTAACTGAAATTGTAACCGTGGGACCTGGATTTTACTATTGAGTGCTGTTCTTAGATCTACCAGGGAGTTATCTTGTGTTAGAGAGCTGCTATCTGGTTACCTTCCCATTGTTCTGTTGTTAGGCTGCTGGGGGTGGGGGGGGTGATATCACTGCAACTTGCAGTACAGCAGAAAAAAAGTGACTGAAGTTTAACAGAGCACAAGTCATGCGACTGGGGCAGCTGGGAAACTGACAATGTCTAGCTGTCAAAATGTCAGATTTCAAAATTAAATATAAAAAAAATCTGTTTACTCTGTTGAGAAACGATTTCAGTGCAGAATTGTGCTGGAGCAGCACTATTAACTGATGTGTTTTGAAAATATTTATTTTTCACTTTAAGCATTTGAATTGTGTGCAAATAATGGGTGAGGGGACATCTACACCCACCCCTCTTGGCTAGAGCACTGCCTAATACAGGCAGTGCTTTATTTAAGGGACTAGCCGCAGGTCTCCATTTTAGAGCTCAGATGCCTGGCCATTCTGCAAGAAGGAGAACTCCGTGTTAGTGCAAAGTTCAAAAGAACGGCCCATTCCTGCTTTTTTGCCCTTTGAACACTGTGTTCTGCTCTGTGAATGAAAAATTACCGGCACACAGGACACAATGCAAGCGGGGAAACCCCTGCGTATTTATTAAAGTGTAACCTTTCGGGGGCACGACCCTTCCTCAGACACACGCCAATGTGAAAGTGAGAAATTTAAAGCCAAGTTAATTGGCATACAATATACCACAAAAAAGCTTACAGATAACAATGTAGTGCATTGAAAATGATAAAACCCTACCAAAAAAGTCCATCAAACAGAATGATCCAAATCCAACAAAAAAGGAAAAAGAGGGGGGGAAAAATCCAAATCCTAAAAAAGATAAACGTCAAATAGTCCAAATGATGATTGCACATCCAATTAATCCTGTGAACAGACAGTTATGGCAAATGTATCATCGTCGATTGCATCGGTCCTGTGTGCCGGTAATTTTGCTGTGCAGTATTTTGGAGGGGCCGTTCCCTTCTACTGTGCACCAGACCACCGCTTAAAAAAAGAGGCCAAGGTGGGCTTGTGGCTTATTTATTGGACTGCGTTGTGAATAAGCATAAGATTTTGTTTTTTATTTCACGAATATCTAATAGGATTCTTTTGTTGCTTCACCTACAGACAAAGGCTCTGCACCTTTAAATGATTGGTATTGTGCAGGACTCTCTTAAGGTATATATGTAGTGCACACTCACTTGACTATTAGTGGATAAGGTACAATCTGACGATGTGCAGTTTCACTCATAAATAGCAGACCTGTACTAAACTTGCAATGTCTGACACTGCAGTTGTGCAAATTTTCATGAAGACTATTGCACCACTATTGTGGTTTGGAATTCTGTTTGATAGCACTTGCATATAGATTAGAGACCTAAAACTTTTTTCATGTTTGCATTTTAAGTCTGTCTGTGAGCAGTCACTTACTACAGTGAAATCATTTGTGTGGCCTCTAGAAAAGCAAAATGAAGCACCCCTTGCTAGATACAGTAATATGAAAAAGTTCTGAATTCTTTGGAGTGTTGTTTATCATTGGCTGAGATTTCAAAGTAGCAACTTCCCTTTAATATATAACCTGCTTTATAGAAACAGTAGTATTTCATCAGTGACATAAAGTTGATTAGATTAACAGAAAATATTAATCATAACAAAATTAGACGGATTCATAAATTTGGGCGCACCAACAATACTTAGTTGAGCCTCCTTTTGCAAATGTAACAGCCTCTAGACGCCTCCTATAGCCTCTGATGAGTGTCTGGATTCTGGATGGCGGTATTTTTGACCATTCGTCCGTACAAAATCTCTCCAGTTCAGTTAAATTTGATGGCTGCCGAGCATGGACAGCCTGCTTCGATCATCCCATAGATTTTCAATGATATTCAAGTCGAGGGACTGTGACGGCCATTCCAGAATATTGTACTTCTCCCTTTGCATAAATGCCTTTGTAGATTTCAAAGTGTGTTTAGGGTCATTGTCTTGCTGGAATATCCAACCCCTGCGTAACTTCAACTTTGTGACTGATGCTTGAACATATCCTGAAGAATTTGTTAATATTGGGTTGATGGAACAGCATGATGAACCCTCCACCAAATTTGACAATAGATAGCAGGTATTTTTCTTGGAATGCGGTGTTCAACTTCTGCCATGAAAAGCGCTTTTTGTTATGACCAAATAACTAAATTTTTGTCTCATCAGTCCAAAGCCTTCCATTTCCTGATTACATTCCTTACAATTGAAACGGACAGTTTAAACCTCTGAGGTAGCTTTTTGTAGCCCTTCCCTAAACCATGATACTGAACAATCTTTGTTTTCAGATCTTTTGAGTTTCTTTGAGGATTCCATGCTTTTCTCATGATTGGACAGGCCTACCTATGAAGTTCAAGGCTTAATGAGCTAATACGACCAATTTGGTGTTGCCAGTAATCCGTATTGAGCAGTTACATGCATTCAAATTAGCAAAATGACAAGGCTACCCAAATTTTTGCACAGCCATTTTTTCACATTTGATTTAATTCCATACAACTGAAGACTGTTCCCCTAAAAATCTTTGTTCAGAAAACACCTCAGTACTCGGATGATCCTGGGATATGAAAGATATACCACTTATCTTTTTTGTTGAAAGTGTTGTGAATTATTTTGCCTGCTGAGAGGGGTTCCCAAACTTTTTCATATGACTATATGCCTGCATAATTAAAGGAAAACTATACCCCTAAAATGAACACTTAAGCAACAGTTTATATCAAATTAAGTGGCATATTAAAGAATCTTATCAAACAGGAATAAATATTGAAGTAAATATTGCCCTTTTACATATCTTGCCTTGAACCACCATTTTATCATGGTTTGTGTGCTGCCTCAGAGATCACCTGACCAGAAATACTACAACTCTAACTGTTACAGGAAGAAGTGTGGAAGCAAAAGACTTTATAGAGACCTACATTGTTGGAAGGATTTTCTTTTAATTGAAGCATTTTATCAGTTATGTTAAATCATGCTGTAGGTGATGTGCCCACCCAATGTAATATTATATATATTTTTTTAAACCTAGGAACAGTAGGGTATGCACTATTCTCATGTGTAGAGAGGTGCATACGGATATAGGGGTAGTTCTACTTAATGGCCTTCAGTTATTAAAAGTAGTTAAGATTAATTTAAAGTTTTTAAAGTTTCCTCTTGTAGCCTTGCCATTCTTTTCTGTAGTAAATGAGCTGTCTAGCTTTCATTAACTGTTGACCCGGCAGTCTTATTGCAGCTTCATGGCACCACTTTGAGACAGATACTTTAATAACATTGCCAACATTTGACCACCTTTGCTATTTTGATGGCTATTAGCTGAAACTGGATGAAAGGGACTCTGCTACTGACTGCCTACAATTCACATTGCCACCTTACCGTCTTACATATACATTTCATCCATATTCTAAACTGCAGGTTTTTTCTGTGTTTTTTTTTTTAAATTTTCTTATTATGCTGTTGCAGTTGTCATTTCCTAAAGTCCACCAGGGAATTTTTTAAATATTTCTTATTACCCAACTTATTGTAATGCCCCAGTTCTCAGCAGCATTATTTTAGTGTGTAGTCTTTTTATCCACAAAGTGACATATATTACAAAGCTAAACAAAAAGTCAAAGATTCATCAGTAAAATCTTGTTTGCTCTGCAAAGATAATGGTAAAATATCAGCATTATAAATTTAATTTCAGGAAAGAGCCATTGGTAGTTTAAAGGTAGTTCCTCCAGCTTAACTCCAATACTTGGCGTGCATTTACACGAAAAGCCGGAAAGCATACCAGAATAATCCGTTTCTCAAAAGAGCAAACAGATTTTTTTATATTTAATTTTGAAATCTGACATGGGGCTCGACATATTGTCAATTTCCCAGCTGCCCAGTCAAGTCACTTGTGCTCTGATAAACTTCAGTCACTCTTTACTGCTGTACTTCAAGTTGCAGTGAAATCACCCCCCCGCATCAGCCTAACAACAGAACAATGGGAAGGTAACCAGATAGCAGCTCCCTGACTCAAGGTAACAGCTGCCTGGTAGATCTAAGAACAGCACTCAATAGTAAAATCCTGGTCCAACTGCGACACATTCAGTTACATTGAGCAGGACAAACTATTGCCTGCCAGAAAGCAGTTCCATCCTAAAGTGCTGGCTCTTTCTGAAACCACATGACCGGACAAAATGACCTGAGATGGCTGCCTACACACCAATATTACAACTTAAACAAATTTAAGTCAGGAATTAAATTTTATAATATAGAGTGAATTATTTTCAGTGTAAACAGTGTAATTTAGAAATAAAAACTTCATCATAAAAATCATGACAGAATTAGAACTTTGTTACCCTGATACAGGTATGGGATCGTTATCCGGAAAACCTGGTTATCCAGAATGCTCTGAATTACAGAAAGGCAATCTCCCATAGACTCCATTTTATCTAAATAATACAATTTTTTTTAAAATGATTTCATTATTCTCTGTAATAATAAAACAGTACTTTGTACTTGATCCCAACTAAGATATAATTAATCCTTATTAGAAGCAAAACCAGCCTATTGGGTTTATTTAGTGTTTACATGATTTTCAGTAGACTTAAGATATGAAGATCTAAATTACAGAAAGATCTGTTATCTGGAAAACCCCTGGTCCCAAGCATTCTGGATAACATGTCCCATACCTGTAGTACAACTCATTTAAAGTGATACTGACACAAAGATATAAATGTACATTAAAATTTGCCTATAGGTCATAGTTGTGTTTTACAAATAGGTCTGCTTTTGTACGTAATTGTGACTTGAAGTTATGAGAGTATTTTGTCAGTCATACTGTCCCTTCTGAACCTCTCAGGTAGAGTTTCTAATATTAACAGACTACTGCTGCAAATATCGCAGCCCCTCATAAAAGAATATGGGGGATCTGATAGGTAAAAGCCTCCGGCCAATACTTTTCTGGCAAAACTATAAATAGTATGCAAAGACAATATTATTGATAGATGTAAAATAGGTTTAATTTCTGTTTTCAGGATACCTTTAAAGGAAGATACAAAAAATAATGTTAGATTGAAACAACAGAGAGGTGCATTTTATTAAGAGTGTGTCGAATCTAATAAAAATCCATTTATTTCCCTACTAAAATATGGTTCCTTGCTAGAAATTAATATTAACTGTCAGCAATACTTTGGGGTCGTAGCAGGACCGTCTGCTTTAAAATTGGTTCTGCATTTTGGAGAGCTGATTTGGAAACCTCTTCAATTCACGTTTAGCCTTTAAATATAGTCTTGTGCTCTATAGTTTAATGGACTCATAATGCATGATTACACAACTTCAGAGGCAGCGCTGTTAAATGAAGTGGTGACATTTTACGCGCAATTAAGCAAGCTTAGAACAATTTTCCTGCTCTTAGCTGTGGGTTCACTGCAGCCAGCGCTGAAGGAATTCCAGTGTATGTTGCAGATTATATGTACAGACGGGAAGGAGTTTTCATTAACAATCATTAGTCCTCAGCCCTCAGAAATAAGTGAATGAAAACAATAGGATTGCACGCTGGATTGACTGAAGGCAGCTAGCTCATGCAACAAGTGGAACTCCCGAAACCGAACAGTCGGTGTTTTATCCAAACCCACATATAGACATCATTGGTACAAAGCCAGTACATAAAGGTTATTGTGCATGCTCTGTGTTAAACCACTCAGGAGCAAAACCGCATAGACCCTTGCTTGGCCAAAAAAATCGTACCGCAGACCTCAGTGTTTCCTAGCTATTTACAGAGGTGGTTATAGAATCGATCATCATATCTGTTGAATTAAAGGGCTGCATGGGGAAAATGGTTTTTTTTTTTTTTCCCAAAATGCATCAGTTAATATTGCTGCTCCAGCAGACTTTTGCACTGAAATCCAATTCTCAAAAAAAAAAAAAAAAAAAGTTTTTTTTTATATTTCATTTTGAAATCTGACATGGGGCTAGACATATTGTTGGTTTCCCAGCTGCCCCCAGTCATGTGATAAACTTCAGTCACCTCTTTACTGCTCTACTGCAAGTTGTAGTGATATCACACCCCCCTCCCTTTACCCCCCAGCAGCCTAGCAACAGAACAATGGGAACGTAACCAGATAGCAGCTCCCTAACACAAGATTACAGCTGCCTGGTAGATCTAAGAACAGCACTCAATAGGAAAATCCAGGTCCCACTTTCAGTTACATTGAGTAGAAAAACAACAGCCTGCCCGAATACAGTGCTGCCTCTTTCTGAAAGCACATGACCTGAGATGGCTGCTTCACACCAATATTACAACTAAAAAAAATACAGAATCCCTTTAAAAAAAATTCTGCAGCTCCCTCTAGTCATTAAAAGTAGAAATTACTTCTTGGACATGGTGGATTAGGGCACCCATGTTTTCACTAACCTCTGTCAGTCTAATAATAAGACCACTGCAACTCATGTTAAGATTTCTATGGATAACCTTGTTTTTATTAGATCTATGCCTTCTCAGGGCTGACATCATGAAAGGACAGGAAGAACGTTTGTCCCAGTCCCCTCATTCAGGGTTACTGAACTGCAGATGAAAGGTTCTGGGCTTACTAGGAAAAGTGGTGGGGTTTGAGACGATGACCGGCAGTTAGAATGATCAGGGGCAGGGCTCTTCATTGCTGCAACCTGTGCTTATGTAGTACTGCAGAGAGTGAGAGCACTATAAAGAGAATGGGTCTAGCAGTATATTGCAAAGTTGCTTAAAGTAAAAACTATACCCTTGAACAATGTAGGTCTCTATAAAAATAAATAAAACCCTGCTTCATCTAAATCAGGGGTCAGCAACCTTTACTATCAAAAGAGCCATTTTGCCCCCTCTTCCATAAAAGAAAAATTGTCTGGAGCCACAAAACATAACACAGCTTATAAACTTTTAAAAGTTTTAACCTTTTTTTAATTTTAACTGTTGCAACAACAGAATACAACAAACAGAAGTGCAGTGTGTATGTGTAGGCCTATTTTGAAATAGATTAAACAGTGAATTGCCCTATTAAATGCTAGTTTTCTCATCTGTTTAATGTGACTTCTGCTTCTGAAGCTCCATGCTGATCTTCACCCTCTTGTTGAGTGTGTGACCGTGGTTAGGACCATGATAAATCATCTTGCTGCGGCTCGATCTTGCCGGTCACTCCTGGGATGTCTATACAGCCCTCACACCTGCTGCCGGCTTATTGTCGTTAGCTTACCGCGGTCATACACTCAAGAATCCGCCAGCAGGTGTGAGGGCTGTATAGATGACGTGATAGGCAAAGCTTCAAGACCGAGCCGCAGCAAGCAGGATGAAGAGCCGCATGAGGCTCCGGAGCCGCGGGTTGCCTACCCCTGATCTAAATAAACCACTTTCATAGTAATATACCTTTTTAGTAGTATGTGCCATTGGGTAATCCTAAATAGAAAATTGGCATTTGAAGAACTATGGGCCATCCCCTGGGAACCTACGATTCACAGTGCACAAAAACAAAACAAACACAGACAGGTCACAGACAAAGTTCTGCATTTTGCTTCCACACTTCTTCCTGGTACACTTAGAGCTGCAGTATTTCTGGTCAGGTGATCTGAGGGAGCACAGAGAATATCATAAAATGGGGGCTCAAGGGAAAAGGGCAAGGTTTAGGGAGGAACTCCATGATGTGGCTCGAGCCGACACGCCGCCATGCGGCGAAACGCATGCGACGTGTCGAAATGTTCTGAAGATAACAGGAAGTGGAGAAATTGCAGGTAAGAACTATGTTTATCCGACTGTCGGATGAAAACGCATCGCGGCTCAAGACGCATTGTGGAGTTCCTCCCTTTCTCAAATATACCAGTTTGGTAAGATTCTTTAATATGCCACTTAATATCGGTTTTATAAGTATTCATTTTGGGGGTATAGTTTTCCTTTAATTTACTTTTTTAAGGGTTGCAGATATATGATAAGTACGGGTCAAATAGTTGGTTGATCTTTTCTGTCTACAAATGTTTATCTGCCACCCTCTGCTGATGTGAAACACAACAAAATGAACAAACTTTGCGCATGTTCCTACAACCTAGGCCAGAGATTTTCAAAGTAGTATTGGATAGATAGCCTTTGTCCACAACCTGTAGATTCCGACGTGTTAGTTTTATGAGCCTTTGCTCTAGTTCTAACTTATGCTTAAAATCAGAGCTCTCATGATTACTATGCCATTGTTCTTATAATGTCTGGCCACATCCTTGCTTATCTTCTCTTATATTGTTAAAAACGCTTCAGGTTATGGTCCACTGAACAGGGGGTGAAGTGGGACATCATGGGAAATTGGCCAACTTTAAGCACTTTGCATAAAAGTGGCATCAACAATCCCAAAAAAATAAATAAATGCATGTCAGTATTCTGTATGCTCTCATACATTGCATTGTTTAGCATAAACAGTTTTTTTGTAATTTATTTTTTACTGCCTTTTTAGTTTCATATGGCTTCATATTACTTATTAGCTTAGTCTTGTCCCAAGAACCTTTTGTCTTTTCTTTTGTACAAATTCTTGTATTTTTACCTATATGACCTGTCAGAAGCGGACACTATGCAGAAATGTATTCTATTTATAACAATGGTTACTGTCCCTTGCATTATTTCTAAACAATGAAGAACTTGCAGTGCGCATGCAACATTTATGTATGTTGTGAAGAGTCTGCGTGTCCTTTCTGTGTATTCTCCATACTCTTCATAGAAACAGAACATATAACTGAAAACAATTGGAGTAGCTCTGCTGAAGTCTATAGTTGAAGCAAACAATAAAGCCTCCTATGTATTTTGAAATTTTGCAGAAAAAGAAAGTTTTGCATACAGAAGGCTATGCCCCCATTTTTTAATTTTCTTAAATGATCACAGTAGTAATTTTAACGTTAAGTAAACCATTCAAATTATATTCTTTTATTTGAAATGTATCTTGATGCTTACCAGGACCTGTACTTAAAAAGAATGACAAGCAGTTTAATTTTCTCTTAGAAATCAGTTTCTGAAAGTATGGAAGATTTCCCTCTTTTACTGATTACAACAAACTGATTAATTAAAGCGTACAGTGGTTTATTGATGAAATGTAATTATTTTCTGTGTGAATTGTGTATTTAGCATTTCATACTAAGAAGTTATAGATTGTAATCAATATCCCCCTCTCGTTACAGCTAAAGGAAATAGATTCCAGGAAGATATTAAAAGCCATGTTTTCCTATGTTTGGCCCAAAGACAGACCTGATTTACGAGCAAGAGTTGCGATATCCCTTGGGCTTCTAGCAGGTGCAAAGGTAAGTCAGTGTTTGGCCTTTGTGTGAAGCTATTCATCATTGTACCTGAAGAGCCTTTAGACCTGAGGATGTGGTGACCCTGGAGGCCATTGCTTATTTTGCTTGTGGAAAGTCATGGTTAAGTACTTTGGCCCCATTCTTGGCTAAAAAAGAAAAAGGCCAACCCAGGTGACGGGAACATAAATCAAAGGACAATGTATTTAGCAAGTTCAAATCTAATGATGATCTTGTACCTAATGATGTTAGGGAATCCGTAAGGCATATGTCTGGGAACTTACTTATTATGTGAATGCGTGTGATTGGAGGAGGAGTTGACCTATCCTACGTGTGTGTATAATTTACAAACTATAACAATCCTAATTCCAACATGGCCGTCTACACTGGGGGCTACATTCTGGTGCTGGTGGTATAGCTCTCACTCGGGTCAATTTATGGCCAAAATAGCATTGTTTCCTCCACTGGGATTGCGGGATCTATTAGCCCGCCTCTCCTGTGTGAGAAACAATTTTGCTACTGTAGGTGTATTTTAAGATAGTGATGGAGGAAAGGTTTTCTTTCAAACAAATGATAATGTTGAATTGATCTCAGCATGTTTTAGTTCCTACGTTTTTAATTAAAAAAAGCAAAAGGTGAGGCTGCTAGAAATTTAACATTTCCATAATTCATTTGTAACAAACAGGCTGCTTAATAATAATTTAACGAACGAGTTATAGAATAAAAATAGAATAAGAGGGCCCTTCTCACAAGAGCTTACCATCCAAAGGTCAGTCTCTATAATGGAGAAAACAGAATTCATCTTGACCTTTGATTTTAATACTGTCTTGAGAGAGAGATGTGACTAATTAAAAAAAAGAATGTAGACCAGTTGCAAATTTACTTAAATATTTGTGACCCTTTGATATTTTATGTAAAAGTGATTGCAATGTAATAGCTCCCCTGGATTTAATCCCTTCCCTGCATCCTTTCCCAAACCGTTTATTTTTCGATGTGTTCCTTCCATCCACCTAATGCTGGTCCTGTAATTGTTCCTTTTTCTGTATTACATTTGACCTAGTAATAACCCCATTGGGGCAGTTATTCCCAGTGATGCCTGTGGTGTTACATCCCTAGCAAATCAGTGCTGCAGAAAGGATATTGAATTGGCTGTTGTCATTGTGCTAAGATAAGTCCCACATTGTATTGCAAGAGCAGAGAGATTATGCAGCTGCCTTGGGCTGCAAAGCATCTACTTACCAGTTACCAGCAACGTATTACTTATTAATCGGGCCTTGCTTCTCTGGTTCTGTGTAATTGCAGCTTGTTTTACCTTCTCAGTTCTAGAGATGCTATCAAATCGGGTTAATCATTCAATTCTTTTATGGTGTATTTTCAGCGCATCACTAGGGATTTTTTGCGCACTTTACTGCTGATACCTGCTGTGCTTCCCATCTCTTATGTATGTTCTAGCCTACTGAAATATCAGACTATTAAAAACAAAATAAAAAAGGCTGAGGTTACGGCATAAATCTAAAGCCATAAGCATCTCTGGGAATCCTTTCCATTCCTGTAGCTTGGGAGTGAAGGCAGGGGAATTTTATTTTAGGGGGTGCTTGCTGTTCCTGGCAAGTGCATATGAATAATCTCAATTTACCTTATTCCTATTGAACACAATGACAAAACAGGGGGAGTCAAAACTCCTGAGGATTGCCCTGTGGTGGGAATAGATCTCATTCCAGCTAATTGAAAACTTCAAATCCCAACATTGCTGTACTGTAGTTCAGCACTTGCAGTGTGAAAAAGGCTTGATAAAGGGACCAGTAAGGCCTGGAATGTTGCCTTTGTTTGTCTACCTTTGTTTGAGTCAATAAATTCACCATGATACAAAATTGATTCACCCTAACAGTGTGCTGCAGTTCCTTGAAATTCACAGGTTAAAGGAGTGCCATCATACATCCATTTCTGTTTTTATCATTCTTCTGTTATGTTTTAGATATGTCCAATTGATGATGAGCAATTCATTGCAAATAATTCATTTTACCGTTTAAAATTACATTTTCAATCCAAAATAAAAGTAATGTTATTTAGACAGCTGTCTCGGTCTCCTGATCCTGTGCTTTCAGAAACAGCACAGCACAATGCAAGTCCTTTCAGGCAGCTGTTGCCTCAGCTATTCACCTATTTCTCCTGCTTTTGTTAGTTATTCTGATAGCTACCACTAGATGGCGCATAGCAATGCAGAGGATTATACAATGCTAAAACCTTCCCCAGCCTTCAGGTAACAGGGAAAGAAGGGAAAGTGGTGCCAGTACACATTGTTAATTTTAAATGAAAAACGCCTTGGCTGGCAAACACGGAGCAGTGAAAAGCAGACCTGTGTCTGCTACTGCTCTTTGTGTGCCAGTCACACTGCATTTCACATTACAGAAGCAGTGACAAACAGAAAGGGCTTGTTTTAGCTACCATTGATTTTTCCTGACTGCAGTAGTGAAAGGAAGGGTTTAACAACAGTTCAACTTGCAGTGCAGCAGTAAAGAGAGACTTGAAACATATCAGAGCACAAGTCGAATGGCTCCCGGTAGGGCACGTCATGTTGCTCGTTCATTATAAGCATGCACGTGACATCATGCGTGTGACATCATGAGCATGAACATAATGTGAAAAAGCTTCAGCACTATTCTCAGTGCCCCAACAGTGCCACCCACACTGTGAACTCCCTCCCAGTGCGGGTGGCTTATCGCTGGGTGAGGATATTCTTTCCCCCAAACAAGAGAGTGGGTTCAATTAGCCCGCACCTCTTGTGTGTAAAACTTTTTTGAGTGATAGGTGCCCTTTAAGCGTTCCTAAAATGTTATGCTATATGGCACAGTGCATACATTGGTGCAGTATTTTTCTAGTGCGCCATTACTTCCCAGAAATTCAACATATTTGTGGGCACTGTAAGTTAGTTGCAGAATTTGGCACCATGTAGAGGAGGCTCTAAGATCTGCATTGAGTAAATTGCACATATGTATATAAGCACAACTCAATGGGGCATGGGCATACATTTACACACCCTTTAGTCTCATGTGGTTCAATTAGCTCAGCATATAGGTACAACACACAAAGAGAGGGCAGATGTTTGGTACAAGGCTGTTTTGTTCCAGAGATTGCTACACTTCACGCATCAAAGTCAACTAGCTAATTGGCATGCATCGCTAGGTATAGAGGAGTGCTAATGTGGTAGGCCAAGGACACTGTTGAGTAAAACCCCATATATGAAGCCATTAAAGCATCATATGGTCCAGTGGAAAGCCTTAATAATTTGTTTTGCACTTGCTAGTCATCCATTCTGGCTCTTTACTGGCTGCCTGACAGTCCTAGCACAGATAGCTCCTGCATTCTGTGGACATTCAGTGTGGGGCAGATGTATACACAACAAAAACTTAAAGGGATTCTGTCATGATTTTTATAATGTAGTTTTTATATATACATTGCACTGTTTACACTGCAAATAATTCACTCTACAATATAACCTGCAAGTGTATTTTTTTTTTTTATTTGTAATATGTGTGTGTGGGCAGCCATCTCAGGTAATTATACCTGGTCATGTGCTTTCAGAAAGAACAAGCACTTTAGGCTGGAACTGCTTTCTGGCAGGCTGTGGTTTCTCCTACTGAATGTAACTGAATGTGTCACAGTGGGACCTGGATTTTACTATTGAGTGCTGTTCTTAGATCTACCAGGCAGCTATCTTTTGTTAGGGAACTGCTATCTGGTTACCTTTACATTGTTCTGTTGTTAGGGGGAGGGCTGATATCACTACAACTTGCAGTACAGCAGTAAAGAGTGACTCAGAGCACAAGTCAAATGACTGGGGCAGCTGGGAAACTGACAACATGTCTAGCCCCATATCAAATTTCAAAATTAAATATGTAAAAAAATCTGTTTGCTCTTTTCAGTGCAGAATTGTGCTGGAGCAGCACTATTAACTGATGTGTTTTGAAAAAAAAACATCTTTTCCCATGACAGTATCCCTTTAAGTAAGGCCATAGCCTAAAAGGTTCCATGAATATACAGATAAAGGAAAAGTGTCACAATGAAATAGAATTTCTAATTGCATTGGACCAAAAAACAAAATCTCCGACAACTTGCTCTTAAAAACACTTACTCTTGGGGGCAAATCAAAGGTCGAAGTCAATTTTCGAAGTAAAAAACTTCGAAGTAATTTTTGGGTACTTAGACTAGGGAATAGTCCAACTTCAATTCGATTTTGAAAAAATTTGGAAATTCGAAGGTCGAATTTTTTTTGAAGTACTGTCTCTTTAAAACTTCGACTTTGACCATTCGCCACCTAAAAGCTGCGAAGTGCTGTTTTAGCCTATGGGGGACCTCCTAGAACCTGTTTAGAGGCAAATGGGGGAGTTTGGGAGTTTCGAAGATCAAAGTAAAAAGAACTTTGAATTTAAGTAGATCGAAGTAGCACTAGTTCGAATCGTATGATTTGAAGTAGGCCTACTTCGACCTCAAACAACTTAGACCACAATTCAATTGGCCTTTTTGAATTCGAAGTTTTTTTAACTTTGAGCTTTGATAAATATGCCCCGTGGAGTGCTAATTTGGGATCTTTACTCTTTATGTGCACTGATGTGCCGTTCAGTTCCTGGATTAATTCCTATTGGATCTCAGGGTTTAGATTTTGCTTGCTGCAAAGATTTTGTGCAAAGAACACCAAATATGAAGGCTGTATATCACCTCCTCCGCTGTAACCCCCTGCTAGATAATACATGCTTTGCCTTTGTAAGGACAGGTTGACCTCAGACTATTTGTGCACTCAAGTTCTTTGCATCTAGCTCTGGATGTAATGGGAACCATTAACACTGTACCCGGGGTACCCCAGGCAGGCTTCAGGAACACCGTGAAACTCAGTGCACCCCAGGAGAAGGAAAAATAATTGCCTTAAACCACTGGCACACAACAGATTTAATGTGTTTTGTCACTTTCATCACCAAATTTAAACTGAATGGCTAAACTCACAGTTGCATCAAGCTCCAAATTCTCTCATTCTTTGTCATTTGAGGACTTTTAAAGGCAAATGACATTTGCAGTCTAATGTGCAATTCACAGATGAGTATGGGTTTTAACGTGCTGTCATTTATGAAATATGTGACACGTTTAGAAGCCAAAGAAAGGCCTTAATGAATAGCTGCCTTACTCCGTGTCTCCGGCTTGTCATTGTAGCATGTCCCAAAATGTATAAGTGATGTGTCTGACCTTGCAGTGATAATAGGAACGCCTGTGTTTGCTGCTGGGGTCACTTTGTCTTCATATTATTGGCGTGATCTTTTGCAGGAAATGCGTAATACAGGTAGTCCTTGGCAATACCCCCAGTCAGTGCATTTTCATGTTTTCATCTATTAGATTTACTGTGGGCAATATCAGCTTACTTTGCTGACTTTTAAAGGTTTAGGCAGGCAGGTTTTAGGCACAATGTTTAAAGGGGAGCTACACCTTAACAAAAAAGTAGGCTAGAAATGATGCTTATTATATATTTGGCTTCTTTACTAGTCAAGGCTGCTCGGCACCTGGGGGTTTTTACATAATTTGGATCATCATACCTAAAGTTTACTAAAAAATATTATTTAAATTTAAATATTAAACCCTGTAGGATTGCTTGCCCCTAATACACAATAATTATATCTAAGATGGGATCAAGTGCAAGGTACTGTTTTATTATTATTATTATTATTGAGAAAAAAAAAAATTTTTTATCTTAGTTTGGATCAAGTACAAGGTGCTGTTTAATTATTACAGAGAAACAGGAAATCATTTTTAAAAATTTGGATAAAACGGAGTCTATGTGTCTATGCCTTTCTGTATTTCGGAGATTTCTGGATAATAGGTTTCCGGATAACAGATCCCATACCTGTATTTTACAATACTAGGGATGCACCGAATCCAGGATTTGGTTCAGGATTTGTCACAAAACGAAGTAAAAAATGTTTTTCCACGTTTTCCTTTCCCACCCCTAATTTGCCTATTAACGAAGGATTCAGGGATTTGGCCAAATCCCAAAAAAGTGGATTCGGTGCATCCCTAAACAATACATTAATCCCTAATTAAAGGAGAAGGAAAGCTACGGAGGCATTTTATTGCCAATAGATTAGGTGCAATAGTGCAAGCTAGAATGCTATATTTATTCTGTAGAATGTTTTACCATACCTGAGTAAAAAGCTCTAGAAACTCTCTGTTTGTTTAGAATAGGAGCTGCAGTATTAACGTGGTGTGACATCACTTCCTTCCTGAGTCTCTCCCTCCTCTGGGCTCAGATTACAGTAGAGAAGGGAGGGGCGGGGGGGAAGAGGAGCAAACTGAGCATGCTCTTGCCCAGGGCAATGAGGTTTAAGCTGAAGGCACGAAGTCTGATACAGAAGCCCATGAGTACACAATAGAAGGAAAGAAATGCTGTGTTTCTTTTGACAGGGGACTCCGAGCAGCACTACTTTGGGGGTTTACTGGTATATCTTGATGGATCTTTCTGATAAGGCTTACTTAGTTTTAACCTTTCCTTCTCCTTTAAATTTTGTTTGGATCATCATACTGTTATGCTTTTTTATATTCTAGGGGTGGAAAGTAGGTTTGAATATACTCTAAGGTATAAAAATAATAAAAAATTTAATTATTTGATTAGAATGGAGTCTAATGGAGATGTTCTTCATCATCATTTATATAGCGCCAAGATACGCAGTGCTTTACATTAGTTATAACAAACAGGGAATGAATGGTAAATAACAAACAAGGGTTTACAGAGTACAATAGGATTAGAGGGCCCTACAAATTAGAGTTTACAAACTAAAGGTTACGGTACAATTGAGACAGCAATTGATACAATTGATACAGCAATGATTGATTAATTAAGGTACATTGAATGAGCTTCTTTAAATAGGTGGGTCTTTAAGGAGCGTTTGAAAAGAAGGAAAATGTCTGACATCTCGAGGCAGAGAGTTCCAGAGAAAAGCAGAAGCCCGAGAGAAGTCTTGTAGACGAGAATGGGCAGAAGTGATGAGAGGAGAAGCGAGGCGAAGGTCAGAAGCAGAGTATATTTGGAGTGTATTTGGAGATCAGAGATGAAATATAGGGAGGGGCTTCATTATTAATGTGAGTGTTAGTAATTTGAAATTGATTCTAGAGGAGATTGGGAGCCAGTAAAGGGACATGCATATGGGAGCAGCTGATGTTGAGCGGTGAGATAGATGAATGAGTCTAGCAGCCGCATTTAGCACAGATTGGAGTTGTGAAAGGCGACCTGTTGGAATACCTGCGGGGAGTAGGTTGCAGTTCTTGTAATTTGGACCTTTCTGGATAATGGGTTATGGATCCCATACCTGTGTATATGCTTCAAGGCTAGTTGCATGGCAGCTCAGAAATCAGTACAGTCTGCATCAAAATTTGATAATCAGGCCTCTGTAGCAAGAGCTTCTATGACAGACAAACCTAATATTCTAAATTGGAAGCCACAAGGTTATACTCCTGTGTTTTGGATTTTTGGGGTATGATAGGACTCCTGTATTAGTGAGGTGCACATTGTTTGCAGTCTGGCTTTCTAGTACTAAAAGGCACTGGAGACATTACCTTCTGTTGCTAACTTGGTTCCGTATTCTTCTTGGGATTAATCTGCTTCCGGCATTATACAATTAATTAAGTCTTGCCTTGACTCTTCCTTTTCCCAGATATGATATCTGTAGTCTTGCCAGAAACAAAGCTCGGGAGGTCAGATTGAGAAGCAGTAAATATGCTATATGCCAGTTACGCACAACTGACACTTGCAGATAAGTCGATTCACATAGATGCGCTTGGTTCTCTCTTATGCATGGCCTTCATATTTGTTACACTATCTGTTCTCAATTCATACACCATTTTCATGTAAAATGAAAAGCAAACAGTTTAGCTAACACCTCCATGCCTCTCCGCTGCCTAATCCTTTGCCTGTGAGATTAATGAATTTCAAATCAAGGCAAATTTTTGCTGATGAGAATAAATCTTCACTTGATTATGAATGAAATGCAATACTACGCTGTCTTATATTTATTCATGTTTAACCCTCAGGGAATCTTGGCGAGCTGAAACCCTCGGTGTCAGCTTCAGATCTTATTAAAACGTGGGCTGGGTACTTAGGCAGGTTCTCTGCAAAATTGTCAGTGGGGGGGGGGAGCAAGATTTGTTGATGCTGGTATAACCTTCTAACAATCACAGCACAGCAAATATATCCATCTGTATTGTTTCGCCTTATGAAGCTGCCGTTATTGACACCAGATGCACCCGTTTATAATGATTGGGACCTTTAAAATGCATGCTTACCAAGCTCTTCTTCAGGATCACATTCACAAGGCATAGTTTTTTTCACAATAAAAAATCCTGCACCCGCTGCTGATAAAGCTCCATCGTTCCCTTTTGTTAAATCACTTTGCAGAATGTCTAATTATCTCACGTAGGGAGTATAATCCTGACATCTCAAATTTTAGCCCTATAGATAAGCTGACAGTCAGCATTCGGCTTCTGGAGAGATGACATTTTCTCCGCTTCCTGTCTCCAAATCTCTCGCAGTAGCAAAATATTTACACTAGTCTTGGGTTTACTTTCCATTTATTTCCCACGTGGCCATTGATTTCATACACAGAGAATATCTGCATTTACATGTATGATTGTCGGCTGCCATATTGCTTAATTTGGCCCAGACGAACGTGAAAATTGCCCACTTGCCCAATAGTCACAGCACCAGATACTTGACCGTACATTCAAAATATCACAGGCATCAAGTACAGGGATCTTTTATCCAGATGGGATCTATTATCCAGAATGCTCAGGGCCTGGAGTTTTCTGGATAAGGGATCTTTTCGTAATTTGGACCTCAAAAATTTTAAGTCTACAAAAAAATAATTTAACCATTGAAAAAACCTAATAGGATTCTTTTGCCTTCAATAAGAATTACTTATATCTTAATTGGGATCAAGTACAGGTATGGAACCTGTTATCCAGAATGCTCAGGGCCTGGGGTTTTCTGGATAATGGATCTTTCCTTAATTTGGATCTATTATCCAAAATGCTCAGCACCTGGGGTTTTCCGGATAAGGGATCTTTCCGTAATTTGGACCTCAATAGTCTACAAAAAATTATTTAAACATTGAAAAAAACTAATAGGATTGTTTTGCCTCCAACAAGAATTATTTATACTTGAGTTGGGATCAAGTACAGGTATGGAACCTGTTATCAAGAATCCTTGGGACCTGGGGTTTTCTGGATAATCGATATTTCCTTAATTTGGCTCTTCATACCTTGTCTACTAGAAAACCATGTAAACATTAAATAAACCCGAGGCTTGTTTTTCTTCCAAAAATAATTATTTTTATCTTAGTTTGGATCAAGTACAAAGGTACGGTTTTATTATTACAGAGAAACAGGAAATTATTTTTAAAAATCTGGATTATTTGCATAAAATTGAGTCTATGGAAGACAGTCCTCTACCTAATTCGGAGCTTTTTGGATAATGGATCCCATACCTGTACAAGGTACTGTTTTATTATGACAGAGAAAAAAGGAAATTTGTTTTTTCTGGATTATTTGGATAAAATCGAGTCTATGGGTACAGATATGGGATCCATTATCCAGAAAGCCTTCCTGTAATTTGTAGCTTTCTAGATAATGGGCTTCCGGATAACTGATCCCATACTTGTAATAAGTATTGTTAATGTTCAATTAAGTTCTGTGATGAAAATCCTAAAAATATTGGTTGATTTCAGCTGGTTTTGCTCATATTCCATACTAACTATTCCAATTCAGCCTTAGGGGAACAATTATTTAGTCAACTTGCTAAGTGGGGATTTGTTTTCTGAGATGAAAGGTGCCTTTTACAGAGTAAAAGCTCACTAGAAGGGTTCATTTTAATGGGATAGTTTATTAGTGTTAATTATTCAATAACCTTTTAGAGCCTTTAAAAATGTGTAAAAATTTCCTGTCATAATTTGTGCTGCAGTCTCTAATTATAATTATCTGTGCTGGAAAGTGGCCACACGTTGGCTGGCGTTTGTTTCAGTGAGATGGACGCGCTCACTGCCACTGATTTACTAACAGTTCAGTTCCTCGTTGCATATGGTCAGAACTTTGCTTTCATTTTCTAACTTGTAGTACAGGGAGTCCTCGAGTTACATACACCCGACTTACATACAACTCATACTTGCATACAGAGTCTGTTACTATAATGTACTGTGGTTTGCTTGGCCTTTATTAGAATTTAGCTTTAATTAACCACCTGTCCTGAGCCACCTGTCCTGAACCGCTCTGGTGAGTGTTGTCTACTGCAGAGTACAGAAATGTAAAAATAAATAAGCACAGAAAGGTAAAAATACTATGTTAAGACAAACATCTGTCTTGTTGCATTTAATAAGTAAATGTATGTGTTTCAACTTAAGAACAAACCTACAGACCCTATCATGTACGTAACCCAGGGCCTGCCTGTAGTCGGTTCAATTGCTGCTGATTGGTTGCTACTAGCAACTGTACTCAATGGTTAGGCCTGGGTACCAACCAGACCAGAGTCAGAGCAGCTACACCACCTGTGTGTGACTAAATCACACTGGGAATTGCCCCATGTTTCAACTACTCTGGGGCATTTAGTGGCTTGTTACCACTCTCTAAATACCCTGTTGCTTGCTGGTGAGTGCATTGTGCATTACTGACCTTTTGGCAGTGGTGATCAAGATATATATATCAACCAAGTGAGTTGATATATAAACAGTAGTAAAAAAAGTAGTAAAAAACATTTATATATGTGTATATGTATGTATGTATGTGTGTGTGTGTATATATATATATATATATATATATATATATATATATATATATATATATATATATATATATATATATATATATATATATATAATTAAAGCTATGTGTGTGTGTGTGTGTGTGTGAAAAAGTTTGGGAACCCCTCTTAATTCTTTGGAGTTTTGTTAATCATTGGCTGAGCTTTCAAATTAGCAACTTCCTTTTAATACATGACATGCTTTATGGAAGCAGTAGTATTTCAGCAGTGACATAAAGTGTATTGGATTAACAGAAAATATGCAATATGCATCATAACAAAATTAGACAAGTGCATAAATGTGGGCACCCCAATAGAGATATTACATCAATACTTAGTTGAGCCTCCTTTTGCAAATGTAACAGCCTCTAGACGCCTCCTATAGCCTTTGATGAGTGTCTGGATTCTGGATGGCAGTATTTTTGACCATTCGTCCATACAAAATATCTCCAGTTTAGTTAAATTCGATTGCTGCCGAGCATGGACAGTCTGCTTCAAATCATCCCATAGATTTTCGATGATATTCAAGTCGAGGGACTATGATGGCCATTCCAGAATATTGTACTTCTCCCTTTGCATAAATGCCTTTGTAGATTTTGAAGTGTGTTTAGGGTCATTGTCTTGTTGGAATATCCAACCCCTGCGTAACTTCAACTTTGTGACTGATGCTTGAACATTATCCTGAAGAATTTGTTGATATTGGGTTGAATTCATCCGACTCTCGACTTTAACAAGGGCCCCAGTCCCTGAACTAGTCACACAGCCCCATAGCACGATGGAACCTCCACCAAATTTGACAGTATATAGCAGGTGTTTTTCTTGGAATACGGTGTTCAACTTCCCCCATGCAAATCGATTTTTGTTATGGCCAAATAACTCAATTTTTGTTTCATCAGTCCAAAATACTTTGTTCCAAAATGACTGTGGCTTGTCTAAATGAGCTTTTGCATACAACAAGTGACTCTGTTTGTGGCGTGAGTGCAGAAAGGGCTTCTTTCTCATCACCTGCCATACAGATGTTCTTTGTGCAAATTGCACTGATACACCGATGTACAGATAAACCATCTGCAGCAAGATGTTCTTGCTGGTCTTTGGAGGTGATCTCTGGGTTGTCTGTAACCATTCTCACAATCCTCTGTATTACATCCTGATTACATTCCTTACAGTTGAAACTGACAGTTTTAACCTCTGAGATAGATATATTTTGTAGCCTTTCCCTAAAGAGAGAGATCCCATAAGACTATGGCAGCATAGGTATTCCCCTGTACTAAGCACAATTCCGAGAGATGTAGATCATAATGGGACAATATCACTAAAAGAAGACCCCGCATTACTAAAGTATGGGCACTCCTGCACTAAACCATGATACTGAACAGTCTTTGTTTTCAGATCTTTTGAGAGTTGCTTTGAGGATCTCATGCTGTCACTCTTCAGAGGAGAGACAAACAGAAGCACTACTTGCAATTGGCCACCTTAAATATCTTTTATCATGATTGGACATACCTGCCTATGAAGTTCAAGGCTTAATGAGCTAATCCAACCAATTTGGTGTTGCCAGTAATCAGTATTGAACAGTTACATGCATTCAAATTAGCAAAATTACAACATTTTTGCACAGCCAGTTTTTCACATTTGATTTAATCTCGTACAACTGAATACAGCTTCACTAAAAATCTTTGTCCAGAAAACACCCCAGTACTCCGATGTTCCTTGGAAATGAAAGACATACCACTGTTATCTTTTTAGTTGAAAGTGGAGTAAATTATATATAAAATAAATATGCTGTAGCTATGTAATTGATGAAATTGTAAGTAAAGATAACACATATTTTTATTTGAACCATTTGCCTAACCTCTGGGAGCTCCTGAGCAAACCATTTAATAAATGAAAGGAAATAGGGGAATCATTTATGCCCAAGTGACACTTAATCCCAGTTATACTACCACTTTATTGTTTTTATGTAAAATGTGGTCTATTCAGCCTTGATTTTAGGAGTTTAGGACTTGTTAAGATTGTCCTGAATTTGACCTGTTCCTCTGCAAGTGCTTCATGCCTTCACTCATTTTGTCTTGTAACCTTTTCGTATTTCCTGCAGGGTATGAACATTGTGGTGCCTTTCATGTTTAAATATGCAGTCGACTCCCTCAATGAGATGTCTGGAAACGTGCTGAACCTGAGTGACGCACCGAATACTGTCGCCACCATGGCTACAGCTGTCCTGATTGGCTGTAAGTGCATAATTTTATTCGTTGTTTTGGTGCAAGGCTTGGGGGGGGGGTTATTTATCAAAAAAAACTGAAAAAATCAAATCGTACAGATTTTTCTGATTTTTGCGGATCTTTGCCCGAAAACCACAAAATCAAAAGCACGAAACTCAGCGCAGATCAGGATATCTTTGGGACTCCCATTGACTTCTACATGAACTCGATAGCATTTGGAGTACTTTTTTATTCTGACTTTTAACACCATCGGGGTTTAATAAATCCTAAAAAAATTGAGGTTTCTTTTCCCCACAAAAAACTCTGATTTTAAAGTAAAAAAATAAATAAAAAACACACAAACGTTTCAAGTTGTTGGCATACAGACTTTAATAAATAACCCCCTTAGCATTGATATAACTGACATGTAAATTAGCTTAACTGGCACAAATTGGCTCCTCCAGAAAGAAATGAAAATTTTAGTAGTCCCACATTACTTTTATATTCAGAGTAAACTTTATGTGACCATCGTTTTTTTTTATCTTGGAAAACAATGTAAACTGATTCTAACTGTCGTAGCAGTTGTCCTGTATACACTGTTTACATATACTAAACTGTCTGATTATCTTTTTAAGATTTGTAAGTTTGCAGTCTCCCTTGCCCCGACAGTCTCTTTATTTTGGTTTCATTCAAAAAAAATTCAGCATTTATCTAAATGTAACTTTGGAGGGATGTGGGTTTTTGTACTCAGTATTGACGGCTGCACTCATTTAAAAGGTGTTATTATCCCAAAATAATACAGGAAGTCCTTGAGTTACATACACCTTACTTACAACTAACAAACACTGCTATTTCAGGAGATTAGTCTCCCAGTGACAAATCACTTCTTCGGAGTGCTTCGTTTTCCGAAGTGATCCGAAGTTGCCTCATGAGGCGACTTTGAAAAACAAAGCGCTCCGAGTGACATCCCGCCGGCGGGAAGGCAGTTTGGGGAGATTGCCCCAATTCCCTATGGTGTGTGTTGTGTACTGTGGAGCGCAGAAAGGTAAAAATAAATACTATGTTAAGAAAGACAAAGTTGAATTTAAGTTAAGTAAATGCTTAAGTTACGTTGCATTTAATAAGTAAATGCCTTACACCATGATATTATCATTCCCTCTATACCTCTTGGTCTTAAGTGACATCGTAGTAATTTTATTATATCCCTGTAGGCCTCTCCACCACTTTAAATTGTGTCTGTGTGTGTCCAAAATAAGTGTAACCTCTCCTGCACCATTTCCCTTTTCTTTTCATGTTCCTCTAGATATATGGAAATAATGAGCTTTTGTCTTTATTCTGCTCCAAAATAAGCACATTAATCTAAAATCATCACGGCAATGTTCATCTCTCCTGGTCTCAAATCAGCATAAAATAATTGGACTTATTACCTACATGGTGAAAGAGCATGCACAAATGGGTAATTGCAAACGTCTGCAGCCTGTGCATTCACTTTTCTAAAGGATAATGTACAAACACAAGCATTCCAGATAAAGGGATTCTATCCTCACCCACTGTTCATGTTTTTCATAATCTCATTTACTTTTTTTTTTTTTTTTTTTTACCCAAGCTTGAATAGCTTTGTCTTTTTCTCTATCGCCAGATCAATTTCCCATTAAGTTATTATCTAATGATTATCACACAGTGTCCCTCCCTCGCTAGCATTAGGCTCTTCTCTAAGCTAACCTTTCATATCTTTCAAACCATTTTGCATGCAGATAGAGAATACTTTATTTTGATATCACACAGCACGACATGTCACATCCTTCATTGCAATGATTTTTGTAAAGGAGAACTATACTTGTGTAAGGCATCAGGCAAGTATGGTATATTTAAAAAAAAACAAACCTCTAAATCTATATCTTTCTGTTTCCATACACTAGTTCATAGTAAAACTCTGTATTTACACCCGTATATTACATCTCCGAGTTCAATTTTTCTCTTACTAATTTTACTTGCACCAGTTTCGCTCCAGTAATATAAAAATGTCTGGCCAGGAACATCGCAGTGAAGCGTTTCTTTGTTGCTTGCCATGAACTGATAAAAGTTACCTGCATCTATTAGTCTGGGAATCTGCAATTTGCTTTTTTGTATAACTGAAGCTTCGTTTTGTCTCCAGATGGAGTATCCAGGGCTGGCTCAGCTCTCTTTAATGAAATGAGGAATGCAGTATTCGGAAAAGTGGCTCAGAGCTCCATCAGAAGGATTGCTAAAAATGTCTTCTTACACCTGCACAACCTGGACCTGGGGTTTCATCTGAACAGGCAGACGGGGGCTCTGTCTAAAGCTATAGACCGGGGGACAAGGGGCATCAGCTTTGTTTTAAGTGCCTTGGTGTTTAACCTGGGGCCCACAATGTTTGAGGTTCTCCTAGTGAGCAGTATCTTGGTAAGTGTCAGTCTTGTTCAAGCCTTAAAGGAGAAACAAACCCTTTACCAAAAAAAAAAAACCTGACCCCCCCCCTGGGAAATGCCCCTAACTTTTTACTTACCCCTCGGTGCAGAGTTACAGCATCAGAGTTCACTGCAGTCTTCTTCTGGCGCTTTAGCAATGCATGTCCATTTCAGCGCGTGCGCAGTTGTTGTAAACCGGAAAATTGCTCCAACTGCGCTGGTCTCCGTCTCCGCTTACCGAAGACGTGAAAGATGGCTGCGGTGAACTCCGATGCTGTGGTTCTACACCGAGGGGTAAGTAAAAAGTTAGGGGCTAGGCTGGAGGGAGAGGAGTCTATATGGGGTGGGGCTTTTTTGGTAAAGGGTTTGTTTCTCTTTTAAAGGAACAGTAATACCATGTTCCATTCAAGTAATGAAAATATCATGTAGTGTTGCCCTGCACTGGTAAAACTGGTGTGTTTGCTTCAGATACACTACTATATTTCATATAAACAAGCTACTTTGTAACAATGTTGGAAATTGAAAAAAAGGCTACAGTATATGGCACAGGTTAAATAGTGGATAACAGATAACACCATTATGTTCTACAGAGCTTATCTGCTGTGTAACCTGAGCCTTTTCTCCTTTGAATGGCTGCCCCCATTGCTACACAGCAGCTTATTTATATAAACAATAATAGTGTTTCTGATCAAACACATCAGTTTTACCAGTGCAGGGCAACACTACATTATATTTTTTATCACTTTAAGACACCTTTATTTTTTGATGTTACTGTTCCTTTAATACGAGAGCAGATCCAAATCCTGGTAGTAGTTGTGCCTGCCTTACTAATGAAGGCTAATGAATTATGACGTGCAGTAATTGCCGATTGGATTATTTAAAATAAAATAATTTCTGAAGACAACCCAATGATAATATCATGTAACATCTGTATAAAAATACTTTGACAAATACAGAAGGTCATCAAATAATGATCAGCACTCTACTCCCCCCACAACCAGCAAACAAAGCCAGCAGAAGGATCCTGCCAATTTTACATTTGCTACAGTCCCATTAGCTTTCTTCTACTGATATAAACGGAATATTTTTTCTGCATAGGATGCTGTACTCGGTAGCATGGAAGCAGTTAAATCTTTATTTTGTAATATTTGAGTTGAGGAGAAAAAGCCTTAAGTGCTTCTAATTCACGCCCTGGGCATTCTTTCTATAAATTTGCACTTGAACAAATGGCAGGTCGTTCTAAAATGCTCCAAGTCAGTCTGCACACTTCATAGTGCTGTGTTTACTTGAAACCGTAATAATACCTGTCACTGTGAAGGATCCAGACTATAATCTGTGTCTGGCTGACCTCACATTGGGACAGCTTGCCTTCTGAGGCCTATGCAAATCCGCCCTGCCTCAAAAATTCTCTGCATTAGCTGCTACTTCCTTTCATGCAGAGCCTGGGGGGGTACATGGGGATTATTTGTTGTGCCATGCATATCCATGATTGTAAATTGATTCTTTGTTTGCTCATTTTCTATAGATTTCAATTTTTTTTTCCTCTCTGTCTTTTCTCTAGTACTATAAATGTGGTGCCCAGTTTGCACTGGTGACATTGGGAACACTTGGAGCATACACTGCATTTACCGTAGGAATCACACAGTGGAGGTAAAACAGATAAGTATTTCAGAAAGCTTCAGATTTAATTTCAGTAAAATTAACTTGTTTTTAGACCCTTATTTGAAAGCTGGAGCGAGTCAAAAGAAGGGAAAAAAAATGAAGACCAATTGAAAAGTCGCTTAAAATTGGCCATTCTATAACATATTTAACCTTTAAAGGGGTGTTTCATCTTTAAGGTGACTTTTAGTATATTCTAGAATGCCCAATTCTTAGCAACTTTGTCATTGGTCTTCATTATTTATTGTATATAGTTTTTGCGTTATTTACCTTTTTCTTTGGATTCTTCTCAGCTTTCAAATGGGGGTCACTGACCCCATCTAAAAACAAATGCTCTGTAAGGCTACAAATTTATTGTTATTGCTACTTTTTAGTATTCATCTTTCTATTCATGCCTCTCCTATTCATATTCCAGTCTCTT